>NW_004955431.1:23039218-23120433 GCF_000276665.1 Chinchilla lanigera
TTAAAGAGTTTGAAGAATACTGGCATTCAGTCTTCTCTAAATTTTTTGTAGAATTCAGCTGTGAATCTGTCAGAACCTGGGCTTTTCTTTGTGGGTAAGTTTTTAATTAAGTTTTCAATTTCATTGATGGATATTGGGTTATTCAAAATTTTTATATCGTCTTGAATCAGCTTTCTTTGGTAATTCATATGTATCTAGGAATCTGCCTATTTCCTCTGTGTTTTCTACCCTATGTGAGTAAAGATTTTCAAAGCAAGTATTGATGATCTTCTGAATTTTGACAGGATCTGTAGTGATTTCACCCTTTTCATTTCTATTGCATAAATGTAAGTTGTTTCTTTCCTTTTTTTGATAAGGTTGGCTAAAGGTTTGTCAATTTTATTTATTCTTTCAAGAAACCCACTCTTAGATTTATTGATTCTTTGGACTGTTATCTTAGTCTCAATTGTGTTAATTTCTGCTCTTGTCTTTATAATTTTCTTTCTTCTTTGGGTTTGACTTGCTCTTCTTTTTTTAGAAGCCTGAGGTGCAGCATAAGGTTGTTTATTTGTGCTCATTCTGTTTTCCTGATGTGAGAATTCACCACTATAAATTTTCCTCTGAGGATTGCTTTCATTGCATCCCAACGGTTCTCGTAAGTTGTATTTGCATATTCATTTAATTGTAGATATTGTTTAATTTCTTCATTGATTTCATCTGTGACCCATTGGCTGTTCCAGAGGGTGTTATTTAGTTTGAATGTGTTTCTGGAATTTTTAACATTTCTTTTGTCAATAATTTCCAATTTCATTGCACTATGGTCAGATAATATGCATGGGGTAATTTCAATTCCTTTGCATTTACTTAGGCATGTTCTGTGGGCTAGCACATGGTCTATTTTGGAGAACATCCCATGTGCAGCTGAGAAGAATGTGTATTCTGATGTTGTTAGGTGGAATACTCCGTAAAGGTCTGCTAAGTCCATTTGTTCACAAGTTTGGTTTAGTACTGTTATTTGTTTGCTGATTTTTTGTCTAGTTGATCTATCTCTGTGACAACAGAGTGTTAAGTTCCCCTGTTACAGTTGTGTTATTGATGATTTGCTCTTTCATGTGTATTAATATTTGTCTTATATAGTCAGGTGCTCCTGTATTTGGCACATATATATTTATGATTGTTATCTTTTCCTCTTGAAGTTTTCCACTAACAAATATGTAGTGACCTTCTTTATCTCTTTTGATCATTCTTGTTTTCATGTTCACATTGTCTGCAAACAGAATAGCTACCCCTGCTTTTTACTGGGTCCCTGTCACATGGAGGATTGTTTTCCATCCTCTTACTTTCAGTCTGTGAATTTGCTTCTCAGTTAAATATATTCCTTGTATACAGCATATTGTTGGATTTTGTTTCTTGATCCACTCTGCCAGTCTGTTTCTTTTGATTGGTGAATTGAGGTCATTTACTTTAATAGTTATAACTGATATGTACTGGTTTATCTTTGCCATGTTATTTTTCTGCTGTCATTTTTGTACTTTTCTTCTGTTTAATTGCTTGCCATGCTTATTGGTTTCCTTCTGTTTTTATTCTTGGAGTTGTGGTAATTTTTATCTCTTTCCAGTATATCTTTCAGTACTCTTTGTACAGTTGCTTTGGTGTTCATGAATTTCTTCAGTTTTTCTTTGTCTGGAAGTATCATATTTCTATTTAATTTTGAAAGATAGTTGTACAAGGTACATCAATCTGTGGTGGAAGTTGTTTTTTCAGAATGTGAAATCCTTAACTTCAAGCTGTTCATGACTTAATGATTTGTGTTCAGAAGTCTGCCATGATTCTGATGGGTTTCCCTTTATAGGTGATTCTTTTATTTCACAGCTTTCAAGAGTCTATTTTTGTGCTGAATCTCTGGGATCTTGATTATTATATGTCTGGGTATAGATTTATTTTGGTTAAGACTAATTGGAGTTCTATATGCCTCACATCTATATACCACATTCTTTTCCTATGTTTGGGAAATTTTCTATTATTTCTGCAAATAGTCTTTTTATGTCATTTGTGTTGATTCTCGCTTTTTCATTGACACCTATCAGTCTTCTATTGTTTTTCTTTGCATCATCCTGCAATTATTGAATTGGTATTTTCTGATTCCTCATTATTTTTAAGAGATCTTTCCTTTCATGATCACTAGGGGTAACTTTTTCTTCAAGGTTTGAAAGTCTATTTTGAGTTTTGTTCAAGTGATTTTTCCAGCTTTCAATAGAATTTTTAATTTTCTGGATATCTCTTTGAATCTGTTTCATGCTTTCTAGTTCTTTCCTATATTGTTCATTCAAGATTTCCATCATTTTCCTATGCTCCTCTTTTTTTTTTTTAATCTATGTCTCCTTTAGATATGCTCAGTAATTCTTTCTTTATGGCTGTCATCTCTTTTATTTACCTGAAAGATTATTTCATATCTGATTCCCTCTATAGCCTGATGGAGTTATTTCTTTACTTCAGTTGCTATTATTTCAGAAATTTCAGGTGTGTGATTTCCAATTTCTTCTATGTCAGTGTCTCCTGGCCTTGTTCTCGGTGGGCTAGAGGTCTAAGATTGCATTTTGCTCCTTCATCTTGACACGTTCTATTTCAAAAAAATTTTTTTATTTTATTTTCAGTGATGATCCTTGTAAGTTTTGATAGTTGGTAGCTGTATCACTAGTATAAAGGCCTCTCTAGGAAAAGTCTGTTCTTCAACAAGTTAAGTTATCTCAGCAGAAATATCAATATCCCCTCTAGCTTTATACCCCTCTAGTCCTCATCTGCCTTCCACCTGTGTATTAAATATCTAATACATTTGCTTCTTTCTACCCCCATTGCCAATACCCTCTTGCAAGTTACCATAATTTCTTGTCTGAACAACAGCAGCAACATCCTTGCTCATCCCCCTTCCACCAGTCTTCACCCACTTTTGATCCTCTCTCCCCTTATTACAAAATGTAAAACTATTTACCACTGTCTTGGGCTGGGGATACAACTTAGTGGCACAAGCACTTGCCTGGCAAGAGCAAGGTCCTAAATTCGATTCCCGATACTCAGGAAAAAAAAAAAAAAAAAAAGAGGTATTTACCACTGTCTTGGTTGAAACATTCTGGCAGTTCCCCAGTGCCCTGGGGATAAAGTCAAATTATGCCCACCACCTACTAATCTGTCCTTTCTCCCCACCATCCCTCTTCATCTTCCTCTTCTGTCCCAGTTCCCTGGATAATTTGCTCCCCTCTTTAGGATTCTGCATAGCTATAGCTCCTTTCTACCTGGAATCCTTCCATATTTCCTTAGAGCTCTGAGTTCAGTGACTACATGAACCATGACTCAGCTGCCCTTGTACATGAAAAGCTTTCTGTAGGCACAATTTTTCTCCTTGAAATGTTATTCTATTGTTTCTAACTTTGATCGTGTAAGTAGGGAAAGGTAAAAATCCTCTCCAATCTGCTCTCCCTTGTAAGTATCCTCAATTTTTTTACTTGTAAACTAGCAATCTCTTTTTCTCTTCATGAAGCTATATTTTGATGTTGGTCTCTATGCATATTTCATCAACCTATGAGCTTTCTCAATTTCCAGTCTCATGTATATACATATTCTCTTCAGGAATTCCTATTACCTTGGATCTATCCTTGATCCTCCAATTCTGTGAATCTTTTTGCTGCATATTCAGCATATATAATTTAAGTTTATCTTATATGTATTTTATAGATCTAATTTTTGTATCTTAATTCTGATTATTTTCACCTTCAATGATCAGGTACTGCTGTTTTTAAATTATTTTTCTTCCTTTCCTTCTTTTTCTTCCTTCTTTCTCTTTCTTTCCTTCTTTCTTTTCTTTCTCCTGTCTTCATTCCCTCTCCCTCTTTTTTCTTTCCTGTCTTTTTCTTCCTCCCTCCTTCCTCCCTTCCCATATCAGAAAGCACATTTAATAACTGTACATCTTCAGTTATCTCCTTGAATATAAATTCTAGCCATGCTTGGAAATATTCTGGATTCTTTGATGGTTTTTCACTTCAGATATTGTCTTTTTGTCACATCTCACACCTTTTTTAAAAGTACTTTTAATTCTGTTTATTCCTGCACTATAAAATTTGCCCTTCTACTAGTCATTGCTGAAATTTCTGAAAGTAGCCCATAGTCCACATATTGTTAAATATTTGCTGGGGAATTTAAAAGGGGGGACGTTCTTGTTATTCCTGTAGGATCAGAATTCCAATTGTCTCCCTCTATAGGAGACATTTTAAAGGAATGGTCAGGAATTAACATATAGCATGGCTACAGAGGTGTGACTGGATGCAGTGGGTGGGTTGGGAAGCTCATAATAGACTGTAGAAAACCAAGCTTATGCTAGGATAACATTGCGAATGAGACATTCACAGGAAAAGCCTGGTTGTGAGCTATGTATTCACTGGCTTCATCCAAGCCAGATGTTCTGTAGAATAAACTATATCAATGGATTATTTTTGTCATTTAACTCATTTGACATTGTACAAATTCAAAATGCTAACAGTTATCACTTTTCTTGGGCAAAAATTACCATGAGTATTGTTTCCAAGCAATTTTGATGTAAAGCGAGTGCAATTTTCCTAAAGGAAATCTGTAAGAGCTGCCCTTAATCTGCTTTCTCTCTCATTTAGACAGCACAGTTCAGCACAATCTGACCAGGCCTTGAGCTACAGAATGTGAGGCAGTCAGATTTTTCTAGCTTGTTGAATCTGTTGTAAACCCAGCACTCACCTATGTAATTATTAAAAAGTAAACTACAGCAATAAAGTTAATTCTTCCTTTCACATTGCCCTGACATTACCAACATCACTACTGGAGTATTGGGGCTCTTGAGATGTGTTCTGGAACTACCTTGCAAAGAGGAGTTAAAGGCCTGCCTGCACTGAAGAGTGATGAAAATGTAAATTTCAAGAGTCTTACAAGTGAAGTAGATGTATTTCACCAGGACCAGACTAATTTAACAGCTACATTTCCATTGCTGCGTGCTCTTAAGTAAAAACAGACCCACAGAACAGGCAGAAGTGAATCTCTAAGTGCAGAGTATGGCAGAGGCACCGGCCAGTGAAAAGACTGGTGCAGAGACCCTGAAAAGTATCTGATGACACACAGCAGAAGAAAGAAGGCTTTACATGCTACAAGTATTAATATAAATATCATGCTGTTTAGGAATGCTTACAGCAATATATCAGTTCTTTTTTGAGGAAACTGGCAGAAAATGGCTCAAGATATTCAATTGTAGATGGAGCTGGGAATTATGTATAACCATTCTTGCCTGACTCTACCAATTCAACAAGTGACCATAAATTCCAAAGCTGTGACCTCTAATTGTTGCTCAGCAACTTGCTCCTGCCATAGTCCTTAAAAAGCCATATAATCCTCTCACTTCCTCCATGTTTTAAAAGCCTTGATTTAAAAAGCACATCAAAGTCTCACTCTATAAATATTTTTGAGGACCTTCATTGTGCTGTAGATGCTGAGACAGGCAAGCATGAAGGGCTCTGTGCCTGCCCTTTGGGAATTTCCAGAGTAGGTGTCAAAATGGTCCATGAATCAATAAGACAGATGATGGATTCACAAGAAACTGTATAAAACCCAGCCAATGGGAAATACAGGTATTGAATAGGAGACAGAAAAAATAACCATGCTAGAGGAGCAACACTTTTACCTCTGGTAACTGCAAAGGGCCCCTTCCCTCTCTGTTCCCATGATGCATGGTCCATTTGTCTGTTAATACTGACAGTTCTGTGATATAATCTTTACTTGTAGGTCATCTCTAGAGCTCACTGGGCACTCTTCCAAGTCAGATACCATGTTTTGTTCATTTTTCCCTGCAGTAGCTGGCAGTACCAGTAGCTGGTACTTCCCATAGTATCTTCATGGACAGAGGAGAAACTGACTTTGCACCCCTGCGCCAATAAGGACCTTCTGTGAGGATAACTAACACCTGCAGGAGAAGGTTTTGATGGGCACAGGTGGGGAAATTTCCTGGTGGAGCAACACTCAGAAGAGAGCTTACATTTAAAATTTTTTGTTATTTATCTGAAATTCAATTATAACTGGGAATCTTGTATTTCTGTTCACTAATTGGGTAACCCTATTACAAAGAAATGACCAGGATGGAAACAAGAGAGGGCAAAACTGGTGAAAGGGATTGTGGAAATTAAATCCCATAAGACTTCACCAATTGGCAATTTTATCCAAACACATTATTATAATTTAGTAGTCAGGAAGCCTCTCAGCAGGCAAGAATGGATTTAGTGAGTAAGATTATGAGGTGATGGTGCACGTTATTGGTTTTTTTCCCCTTCCTGAGACTTTATCAACTGTGTCAAGTGTCACCTGAATTTATAAATGTACCACATGCAGTTTCTGATAGGTCTGACCCTGTCTGCCCCTCCCCCTCAATTCTATCTTCCAGGCACTCAGGGACAAAAAAAATTCTCTTTTTCTTTCCTGTGAGAAACAAAGGACTGAATGAATATTCTACATGATGGGTGGTGGGTGTCCTTAGAGGACATTTGTTGAAAAATCCCTACTTAACACATATTACACAGAAGTTCATTTTT
This sequence comes from Chinchilla lanigera, assembly GCF_000276665.1. NCBI lineage: Eukaryota > Metazoa > Chordata > Mammalia > Rodentia > Chinchillidae > Chinchilla > Chinchilla lanigera. Next base: position 23,045,791 of record NW_004955431.1, read on the forward strand.
CTTATATAACAAGATATTTCCCCACAAGAAAGTGTGGGCATGTGTTTAGTTGCTTAGCAATATCAAGACAACAAGCCTGAAATGCTCAGTTACTCCTTCATAGTTATGAGAGGGCTGCTACAACATTAGCCACCATATTCCTTTCCAAAGAAAGAAGAGGGTAGGGCCATTCAACTGCTTCGGGTCCTATTCCTCTTTCCTCAGGGAAACAGATAACTTCCTAAAGCTTGCTCACTGTCAGAGACTTTGGATTGTGGTTCATAAAAGACTTCTACAGTGGAAAGAGGAGGTGGGACTAACACTTGAAAGGAGCCCTACCCTAGCTTCTGAAAGGAGCAGCTTCTGGTAGCACTAAAACTGCCCAAGCTCTGAGATCTAACATACCCTGATTCAAGTGCAAGTGTGTCCCTCACTGAGCAAGGCATTTAGCCTTTTTGAGCACTTGTTTACTAATTTGTAAAACGGAAATAATGATAATGACCTCTGTGTATGTGTGTGTGTGAGAGAGACAGAGAGAGACAGAGAGAGAGAGAGAGAGGAGGGGGGACATGCTATGGCTTGAATGTGGCTTGTCCCCATTGAAGATTCATGTGGAAGGTTACTCTTCACTGTCAGACATTAAGAGGACATAGGCTTAATCCAACTATGGTATTTAGAGGGGGCCCTTTGGAAGATGATTAGGATTAGATAAGATCAACAAGTTAGAGCCCCAAGACTGAATTCCAGTGGCTTCATAAGAAGAGAGGGAGAGGGACCAGAAGACACACAGAGACACATTTGTTCCCTGTCTCATGCCATGTGTCACCTCAGAACCCTGCCATCACCAGATGCAGCCTCCCAGCCTTGGCTCTTCAGAGCTGTAAGCCAAAATAAACCCCATTTCTTTATAACTCACCTAGTCTGTGGTATTGTGTTATTGCCAACACAGGAATAGGTATGAAATGAAAAATACGGAATATTTGGAGATTCCATACATGAGTTTTTCCCTATTCAGATAAAATATAGATTCTTTCAAGTGCATATTTTCAGAAACTAAGCTTCAAATGAGGTACCTGTTAACTCAACCATGTATTTGCCATTCAACAGAACCATTCTAGAATGATTGTATCAATGACTTTTGGTTGCTGGATTAATCCTGCTTGTCAAGCTTCATAGTCATCTCATTAACAGAAATCAAAAAATATTACAGAGATACTTCTGTAAACACTGCCCTGCATTTTGAAGTTGGCACTTTCTTTAAATACATAAAATTAATTTTTGATTCACCAAATGTTTGGTTCTAGATGAAACAACTAAGTGCCACCTTAAAAGCCCTAACTTCAATATATATTTTATATTCATATTCCTGTTGAAAGGAGACTATAGAAGTCACAGAGATATTTGACAGCATGATTTCAAGGGCCAGACAATAGAAGAATACAGACTCGCTGCGGTGATCGTCTATAAATTCGCCCCAGAGGACAGATGGCGTTTACTTCACTTGACAACCAGGGCCCTATGTGGTTGTCCTATGGCCCTTTAAAAGGATGAAAGAGAATCATAAATGTTATTGCAATATTTAGATATTAAGATTCTAAATATGAGCTAGAGGAATTAGGATAAGCTATTAGAAATACACAGATGTTTAAAATTTACCAGAATGAACACACATGCCAGAATTTGAGAAAATGAAAGAAGCAATAGCATTAGAGTTCCTCATTATTTGTAAAAGCACCTATGTACATGCCAGCTTAATACACATGATGCAAATAGCAATGACTTGTCCAAGGAAATATTGAAACCCATTAGGATGGCGTGTGCAAAATCTGATTCAAGAAGTCAGTATATTTTTCTTGAAAACATAATATCTTTTCTGCATTGTGTGAGATGAGGGTTAGATTACATTTCTTGCCTGTGCAATAATTCCCACATCATAAATTCTGATGAAATTATATCAATATATACAGCAAATGGATGTCTGACCTACCATCATTTTCTAGTTCTCAGAAGGAGAGAGGCTGACACATGGGCAAATCCCCAGCTGCTTGGAGCAATGCTATGACAGCCTGCCTTTGCCTGGGAACTGTGATTAACTATCTTGACCAGGAGCGGCTGCTGGAGTTTGTGGTTTCTGCTCTGAATATTAAACTTGGGCATACAAGAGTCCTTATTGTGGGGAGCACTTGGAAATGGTAATACAAAATTGCTTTATTTTTGCGGGATTTGATTGCTTTAGATGATACAGGCCTAGCTGGTGGGCCTCTCTCACTGCTTGTATTTCCAGATTATAAATCATTCCTTTGACAGGGTATCTGCCACAACCACGTTTCAGTTTCTGTGGTATCATTTTTTATATTACAACTGGCAACTACTCTTCTGGGCTGTTCCTATAAATGACACATTTTGCATAATTTATGAGAATGAGGTCAAAATCAAAGCTAATAAAGGCCTCCCCAACTTTTCTTGTACATGTCAAGGCATCTCAGGCATTCAGATTTTAGGGTACTGTGTCATACAGAGAAACGCCAGACTTTTCTATGGCAAGGGTAGGCATTGTATCCACAAATACTGAAATTCAAAATTGCAAAAGCCAACATGAAGCAAAGTTCCAGGCACAGTGAATGAATCAATTACTAATATTCAACCTTGAAGAACAAAACAATCTCCTTTAAATTTATGTCAAGAGACAGAAGCATTTGCTGCATTCATCCATAGAAAGGGTAACTGCAAGCAAGAGCCTCATTTTCCTCCCTTGAAAATAAGGGTGTTGAGTGAGACGGTTAGCGGACTTCCTTCCTCTTCTGATATTCTGGCAGCTACGGAATTCACTGGGGGGATGAAGCGACAATGAACACAGATGATGACCAGGAGCATATGCTGCTTCCTCATTGCAAACCTCAAGTTTCAATTCAGACCGGAGGTTTTTGAATGTGAACTCACTTTCATTTCTGGTGCTCACACATCAGCTATGCTGCAGAACTCCTTTGTAGCATTACAGATTCGAAGCCTTCTTCTGGCTGGGGCTGAGATGCTCTGGTTTCCATCTAGGGAAATGTTCACTTGGAAGATCATGCTCAACAAGCACAATGAGATCCAAGCAATAACATGCAATGCCTCTGAATTATGCTTCCTTGAATCTGTGTGTGAAGGACTCTATAGTTTAAAAGATTGTTTTGAAAGAACCTTGGCCTTTAAACATGAAGTTCTCAATCTTTCTCCACCCAGAGCCTGGCTTACTCTCCGTCCTCTCAGTTGCTCTTCTGAGACCAGTGTTCCTCTGGCATTCCAGTAGCTGTAACACAAAGCAAGAACTGTGAAAGGCCTAAGGCTCAAAATTACCTGGAAGTGGTTTCCAGATTAACAAAGTTATCATCTCCAGAGCAATTAGTGTTCCCTCCCCACCCATGCACCCCTCACCATCCAAAAGAGAATGTATACGTTATTTCAAATATAACCAAAATACAACTGTAGTGTAACCACAGAAATCTGGTACAAAATTTCTATTAGAAACCCAAAGAAATTGTACTTAGGCCAAGCTGGCTTATTAGAGTAGCTTCTATCTCTTGGCTTAGTTTGTGCACTTCAGAGCTGTGCGGGTAGGGATGTCTTTCCAAAGCCCAGAAGATAAGGTTAACTACACATAAGAATTTTTTATTAGTAATTGTTGCATGCTGAAATTGATTTGAATGGGAAGTGGATTTAGCTTAATCATTGGATTTTAGGAGTGCAGAGGCTTTGTAGGCAATCGCTTCATTTCACAGATGGTAAACTGAGACCCATAAAAGTAAAACGGGACTAAACCTCAGGGCCTCCTGACACACATACAGTGATTTTCAAGCTTTCTGGGTCATGAATCATCATAATCAATACATTCTGTGCCATAATCCAGTTACGCACTAGTACACGCAACTGGGACACAGTTTCAGGAAGGGATTCTTGTCTTTACTGTACACAATGCGTCTTGACCCTCTCTCCTCTCTTCTATTTCACTTATTTATCCACACTTGTCCCAATTGCCTAGGGTTATCACCTCCAGTTAAAAGAACTGTTCTACTGCTCTAAGAGGCCCCATGGGCCATGCCCTGGATGCAAAGGAGACCACTGGAGATTGGTCTGCCCTCTGAGGTGGAGGCCCCAGAGCTCAGACCCATGCTACCAGTTAGTCCAACAGGAATGAGAGGGCTTGGGGCATGGCTTGCCTTCTCCCTCTGGCCAGACCGTCATCTCCATCGAGGAGTCCTGGGTAATCATGACCATGGAGGAACAAGAAAACAGCCTGTCGCTAGTCACAGGTGCAAGTCTCTCGGTCCTTCTTTTCAATCCTGGCCTTCCTTCCAGCCATCACACCTCAGTGAAAGGAGTCACTGGTGAGGAGGTAATATGCTATTTTTGACAACCCTTAGGCTGTAACTACTTATTAGATCCTTCTTGCATATGTCTGTCTTCCTGAGAAACCACTTTGAAGATACCACCACATACTACAGCAGCCATTGATATTTTCCTACTAATCTATCCATAACTGTGTTAAGTTTGGAATGTTCCTATCCTGTTTCATAATGTATGTTTATTATTATGTGTTTCCTACAACAACCATTGAGAATAGTTAATGATTTTTCAATAGATCACTCATGTATAGCTCTATTTTTATTCTTTAGAAGCCACTTTGAAGATACCAAAGTATAGCATAACAACTCTTGATAATCTCCTACCTCTTTTGTCTCTAACTTACTATTATTTGTCTATTTGTTTTCCTGAGAAACTATTTTATAGATAATAATATGTAAAATGATAACCATTGATAATTTCCTACCATTTTGCCTGTAATTTGCTAAGTCCCCCCTATTGTTATGTTATCCTTCTTTTATTCTTTAAAATAAAAAATTTAAAAAAAAAAAAAAGAACTGTTCTAAAATATATTTGCTCAAAAATCAGCTTATTAGGGGCTGGGGATTTAGCTCAGCGGCAAAGCGCCTGCCTGGCAAGCGCAAGGTCGTGAGTTCAGTTCCCGGTACCGGAGGGGGGAAAAAAAAAAAATTAGCTTATTAGATTTCCTTGAGCAAAGACTTTCTGAAAATAAGCTCCCACTTTACTTCCATGTTGGAGAGGCGGGGTGGTATGGGGTGGGGTCCTATCCAAGCCTACAATTCTTCTGACCTGTCACATCCGACAAAAACAAAACTGACACCAGCCAGCAGAAGTCACCAGATTCCCTTAAGATTAAATGGCTGGAAACATTTAAAGGTCTGGGGGTGGGGATATGGTGGCAAGTAACACTGAGCCAGAAGCAACAACTCTACAAAACAGTGGATTGTTCAGACAGTGGGAGCCTGCTACTCTGCAGAAATCCCTGCATGGGCTCTTGGCCTCATTTTAAGGCTCTTTGCTTTGCAATCAATGGCTTTTGTTGATAGCTGCTCCATAAAACAGTGTGGTATTTTGACTTACTTGGCTGGCCACAGTGAACACCCACAGTCGTTAGTCCAGTTCCCCTAGGTGGGGAAAAGGTGACTTTGGCTAAGCTAAGCCAGGCTAACCAGCCCATCATTGACTGAGGAGGAGAAATGTCTTCCGGAACAGCTTTGGGGCGTTGCTTGTACGCTTTCTTATAAGACCTTCAGGTGATCAGTGCCTCCACTCTCTCCACCAGCAAAGCACATGGGATCCTAGTGTCAAGAGATCCATCCTTTAACGTGCAGCAAGTTTTCTTTTCCTGCCAGGGTGAAGAACAGAGCCAACAAATGTGAGCAACAGTAGAAGACTGCAGGTCCCCCCGATGCCAGGAACAGGAAGCAGGGAAGCTCTTCTCAGAAGACAGACGCTCACACGGGCCAGCTCCTGGCCACAATGATACGCACGCTTCCCATCTGAAGTGGCAGCTGGCCAGCCACGGAACCACAGCAAGCAGGAACTCCCTTTGTCTACTTCCTCCATGGGACAAGGCCTGGACCTGCATCCCATCAACTCACAAAACGCTTGATTCCAACCCTGGGGTTCATCCTCACAGGCTGGAGATGGAACAGCTTAGCTTCATTTTCTGGAAATTCCCATGCCCCCATCCTGCGGTTATTCTGAGCCAGCCAAACCTTGTTTCTATTCAGGGCTGGTTCCTGGCAAAAGCCCCATTCTAGGGCTCCAGCACTGACAGAGGTTAATGGGTACCATTTAGCCACCCTCTGCAGCGTTGGTTTGATCTTCTTGGCTCTGATACTCTTCCTCTTCTTGGCACAAGAAAATTCAGCTTTTGCCCTTTATCCTGTTATCCAAGAGCCTGAATGCCCATGACAGCCATGGAGGCAGATGCTGCCCCTCCTGAGCCCTTGGCAGAGTGGTGGATTGAGAGCAACACAGGCAATGTGCCTTGAGCTCTTCATTTTGCCCTCAACAGCCAGCTGGCCTGTTGCTGAAACCAAGACCAATCGCAAAAGGCACACATGAGGATGTGACTGGCAGTGCCTTGTTTCCTCCCCTCCCACCCCACGGAAGACAGAGGAGCAGCTAGGGGCTAGGAGCAGCTGCTTGCTATAAGCAAAGAAAACTTATTAAATCTGCCCTGAATCCAAAGAATTCTTGACTATCCTGTTCCTAAGTCCCTAGAGGAGTATCAGCCCACACAGCTACATACAACTGTGACTTTGGGGGCAAAAATGCCCAGGTCAACTTGGTGTGTGCACGTCAGCTCCAAAGGGCCACACTTCTGGAGCACCCTGCGGCTAGGCCACTGAAGACTCTGGATCCTCAGCCTGAGGCCTCACAGCAGAGAATAGGAACAAGAGGGGCTCCTAGTGCACAGCCGTATTATTTTTGAAAATGCCTCGAGTGACCCAGGAAGTCCAGCCCTGCATGAGTCACGGTCTACTAAACCTTGGGAGACCACTGAGCACAAGCACCTCTCCCTAGCATAGGAACTAATTGCAGCTTCTTTGAATAAGCACCAGATGAAATAGTTGCTCAGACTTAGGACCCTATAATATATATTCTTTAACCCGAGACTCATAGCAGAAGAAGCACGAAGTACAAAACTGTGCCTGGGTCCATGTATGAGTGGCACACAGCATAGCCGCCCCAGGGAAGCATGACTCACTTTTATGGGAACACCCCTGCTGACCTCCTGCTTTTTCTCTCCAAATATAGAGTTCAAAATTACCTATGCTAAATGCAAATGAGAAGAAGCTCCACTGTGCAGGGATTCTAGAATCTTCCTTCCTAAGCTTCACTGAGAAGACAGTTTAATGTCTGTTTAGAATTCCTCCCTGTTACCCACACCGTGAAGATTCCAGAATAAATAATTCCCATTTCTATCTACATGCAAGTTCTGAAAGTTCCAACAAATTTAAGTGAGATTCTGAAATTAAACTTTGCTCAGGAAGCACAGAGAGAAGAACAGAGTGAAGGAGGCTCCACAGGGCAGCACAGGGCCTCAGTTGAACCAGCTCTGAAGTAGGCACAGAAACACCTCGCTCTGGGGAAAGGGTGGAATCAGGTTAATTAATTGGCTTCCTCAGAGCAGAAAATGTGTCATCCTCTTCAAAACCTTAAGATGAAAAGTGTGAAACAGTGTCATTATTTGAGAGATTGCTACATCAAACATGGGACGCCCATAAACCTGTAGCACGTAATTATCATAAAAATAGCACACTGTTAAAACTTCTAGGGGAACTGGGCATATTTCACTGTGAGGGAGCAAGAGGTAGGCACAGGGTCTTGAACCCAGAATCCCACATCCCTCCCACTCTCAGGACCCATCCACCACCCCACCTTGAGGTGGCCACAGCAGCTCCCTGCTTCTGTCCACCACCTGCCACCTGCTGTCTACAGGGCAGCTGGAGTGGACACGGCATCCTGGGCTCACAACTCTCCAGTCATCTTCCACCTCACTCAGATTAAAAGCCCAAGTCCTTACAGTGGCCTAGGACACCCGTTACCTGACACCCATTACCTGACTATCACCTGTTACACCCCAGCCTGTACTCCTGCGCCTGGTCACTCAGCCCAGCCCCACTGACCTTGCTGTGACTCTCTGCACACTGTCACCTGCTTCCAGGCCTTGCCTCCACCTTGCTGTACCTCCCTGGCTGCCTCCCGGGTACCTGCCAGGCTGTCCCTTCCCCACCCCTGGGATTTGCTCAGCTATCATCTTCATAGTGACACTGGCCATGAGCTTAAAAACTGCAACCCTCACCCCACACATATTCTGCCTTCCCCTTCCCTGATTCCTTGTTCTCCATAACTCGGGTCCCTCTGACCATTAATTTGTTTTCTGCTTTCCCACAGGAACAATATGAGCTCTGTGAAGACCAGCTGTTTGCTGTTTTGCCTCCCTGGAGCTCAGGACAATGTCTGCCCCATCGAGGTGCGCAAAATGAGTTGGCTGAATTACAAGTTATTCTATATCTAAAGGCTTTCTTCATTTCTCCTCAGATTATCCTAGTCAGGCTCTCTTCTCATTTCCACAGCTGCCTTTTGGACTATTTTTAAATGTTCACATCTGCCTTCCAGGAAGGTATCTGGCAGAGGCAGGGAAGCCCAAAAGACACCACTGACCTAATTCTTAATTGATTTAACTGAGATAGAAGGAAGGAGGTCCAACCCTTCCTTTTTCTCCCTGTCAGTCATAAAGGGGTGGGACCTAACTGGTGGCTGTCTCGCCCATTCCCCAGTCCAGGCACTGCGCCTTGCTATTTCTCTAAGGAGCAACCGAAAAATTCTGCATAATGGCAAAGATCAGGGAGGGATCGGGTCCCACTGTTGATATCCCTAAAGTCCCTGCAGGTCAGTGGGCTGTGAGCAACACTACAGTCCCTCCCAGAGATTATACAAAAGCCACAGCAGCCATAATTCTTAGTGCTGGTATTTTTGCAGAAGCACTGAGACTTTTAATCAAAGAGATGCTTCTCTAGAAATTCCACAGAGCTTTCTCAATAGTAGCTGAAGCTGCCCTAGGCCCCTATTGCCTCTCTGGGAGATGTCGGCCTTGGCTGCAATAGGCTTGAAACATGGACCTGTCCCTGGCTCTGCTCTGTGGCCACTCCGGATGAGCCCACTGTATAACTGCCAGGTGAGCCCAGGCCCTTCTAACACTACCCCAAAAGGGCCTGGATAGTTCTGGAACATATAGATTGTGCATGTGCAGCCCACTCCTCTGCATAAGCAGTATTCCTTCATACTCCTTGGGTCAGTCCAGGGGGGCTCAGTCCAGCAGGCCCCCAAAACCTATACTGCAGCATAGGTAATGTTGCTACCTACTCTGATTCTCATTTCTAGTACAGTGAGCTAAGCGGGATGAATGAAATGGCACCAGTTACACAAAGGGTTGTTAAGCCTGAAGAATTCTGGAGACCTACAATGGGACAGACTGAAATCCAAGGCTCTAGGCCCCCAGGAAGCACAAGGCCAGAGCCCAATGCCTGAGACTGCCAGCAAAGGAGGAGCAGGCAGAAGGTCAAGGCCAAAAGTTGGCAGAGGCTCAGCAGCAAACGGGGCTGGGAGGACTCCAGAAAGCTGTCAAGGGGGTTACAAGCTTCAGCTGCTAGGGAGCTGATAGGAGAAACCACCAAAGGCTGTAACGCTAAGCGCTAAGAGGCTCTGGCACTCAAGGCTCAGAACTATGGCATGAAGAGCTGGAAGTCACTGGCACTCAAAACCCACAGCTACTAACTTCAAGGGAGCAGCACTCTGCCAAAGAACCCTCAGCTGACTGGTGACATCAGAAAGGTGGGAACCTCATCTTCTGCTCTTTTCCAAGCCATTTCTTTTCACTAATTCTGCTAGAGCCCTGGGTGCTGGCTAGGAATTTCTCTGAAGATTAAATGAGTGAATGGAAGAGTGGCTAGACTTTAACTTCCCACCACCTTGTGTTGAGATCCAATGGGACCCTTCATGATGATGGCATGGGGGAGAAGACTCAGACTCGTATGTGTCTTATTAAAGGACACACACACACACACACACACACACACACACACACACACACTCACACACTCACATACACACACACCGTTGTAAGTAGTAGAAATCATTCCAGCAAACTAAAGCAATACATTCAGTTTTATTGGAAGGACAGGGGAATGTCTCAAAGAACTTTAGGAAACAAAGGACTCATGGGTGATTGAAATCATGAACTAGAAAGCTACCATGAACAATGTGGACTCTCTGTCCTGTAATCTCTCTTCACGGTGGCTTCTCATACCTGCTTCAGCCACCTCCACCAGACTCTAGCTAGCATGTGCTGTCTCTGTACACGTGGTTTAGTCACTGCTGCCCCCGGTGACTTGACAGTCCCTTTCAGCACTGCACAAGCCCCACCAACAGCCCAGAGTTCCTATCCCTAGTTCTAGGAACAGAACATCTCATCAACTGGCTTGGGAAAAATATATCCCAGATATAATTTTTGATGGGGATGGTGATGAGGTCTTTTACAAGTCTGCAGTTCCTTATCTGAAATTTTTGGATCAAAATGTGTTTCATTTTTTACAGCTTTTCCTATTTTACAACAGTAATGTGTTTCATATACTATATATTATGGAACATCACCACTGGATCTGGAATCACATGATAAAATTAAAGGCATGAATGTTTCTGTAGGAAAAAATATATGAGTATTCATAATAAATGAGAAAAATGAAAATTATAAACAGCTTCAGTTCATACCAAGTCAGGCTTTGCTGCCACATTAATTCAGATCAGGTTTGAATGAGTTAGAAAATCTTTCGGTCTTCTTTTGAGAATAAGTAAAAATCTTATTTTGAGACTAAGTATGGTGACTATGTAGTTTATCATCCATTCTTTACTTCTGAGAGTAAAAGGGCTGCTATGAAAAATTACACTTGTAGGGTATCCTGAGAATATGCAATGTAGCTTTTAATCTTCTCCATCTCCCTCTCATATTCAGTCAGAGCAACGATCTAAACCCATGAATAACATCTCCCAAACAAAGTGGCAGGTGCTCCCATAGACTCCAGAAGCAATTAAATCTTCCAGAGCTACAAGATCCATGTGGTTTCTGCATAAAAGGAAGCTATGGGGCATTAAGTGGACTTAAAAACAGGATGATCCTGAAGTAGGTACACACTGGAAATGTGGCAGGTCCATTTGAAAATGGCAATTAAGAATGAAAGAGATTTGTACTTCTAATTCTCAGGAGAGGGCAAGAGCAGGTAGAAAGTACCTGAAAAATGTAGTAGTCTGGGCCCTATAAACTCTCAGGATAGACAAAACAAAACTTCCTTGCAGAAAAAATCGCCTCAGAAAGGAGAAACGTTGAAAGTAAAATCCAGAATAGGAAGGGATAGCAGAGAAAAAATAAGATCCAGATAAAACTGGTTGGCCACAGAGGGGGAAGTTCTCAGAAGTATGAAGCTTAATCATGTTATAGAAAAACAGAAGAGGGAGCTTGAGTCATTAAAGCAGAAAAACAAAACAAGTCAAGAAAACAAACAACCAAAAAATTCTCCCCTTGATTCTACCTAAAAGTAAAAGAAAACTGCTTTGAGAGAATAACAACCAACACAATAAGATTTCAGCTGCATTCTATATGAAGTTAATATTTCAAAAAAGAGAGTAAGTAGCAGATCACAAAAAATGTGCCCACATGGGCTGGGGATTTAGCTCAGTGGCAAAGCGCCTGCCTGGTAAGCGCAAGGTCGTGAGTTCAGTTCCTGGTACCAGAGGGGAAAAAAAAATGTGCCCACAAAAGTGAAAAGAAATACAACTAATATTTCAAAATGAGCTGAAAGAAAAATTTTAAATGACATAGAAATATGAAAACATGAAAGAAAAGCATGGGTAATTTTTTTAAAATTTAGAAATGAGGTTATAGATGTCAGGAACAATTTAGAAATAAAATAACAAATCACTTCATACATGAAGAAGAAAGTATAAGAAAGTCATCAGAGAATAAACACAACATTTAATGCCTTACTAGGTAGAATAAAGGCAAAAAGACAAAAAAGTTAATTAAAAGAAATAAAGAGATAAAATGATTCAAAAGAAAATGGCACCAAAGTGGTGGGGGGAAGCTAACATATGTATAATAGGAGTCTTCCCATATCAAGGACAGAAACCAAATCAGAGCAAAGAAAAAAAAAAAAAAGAAAGAAAAGAAAGAAGAAAGGAAAAAGGAAAAGAAAGGAGGGAAGAAAAGAAGCTCACTCAGAAAGACCAGCACTGAAATGTAGTCTTAATAAGTTACTGGATTTAAGAAAAAAGTCCTTTGGGGCTCCAGACAAAAAAGACTAAGTCACTTAGAAAAAATATAGATTACCATTAGATTGTTGAATCATAAGCTTTATGCCAAAAGAAAATATAAATATCTCCAAGATAAAGATGTGATTTTATGTTTTATAACGAGTTAAATTTATATTAAAATATAAACACTGTAGATAAACTATTACAATGACAGAACTCAAAATTTTTTTGTGTTGTTCTTGAAAAATCTATTAGATAATAAATTCCACGTGATCAAACGGCAGCAGAGACATAGACACAAACACTGGTGATTGATGCTGTGAGGAAATGGAGCTACAAATGGAAGATTTAAGTTTTAAATAAAAATCTCATGATTTTTGAACTTGAATTAAAAATATCAGTATGATTAGAAGATATGTTTTCCTTTAAATTTTTCCTAGCACATCCACTGAAAAGACCTAGAAATCATGACCAACCAGTTGGCAGGAGCGATTAGAAAGCATTGTGTCTTCTAAATATTTCATCTACTAAAAGGAAGAGAGGGCCTTATGGTGCAAACATTGGCTGCAGGAGACATACAGGATGAGCCTGAACTGCCTCTGGGTATTAGAAGCAAGAAAGTGACCACAAAGTATGGAGGTCTTGTCAAGGAACTTAATGGCCAATGAGAAGAAGTTCCCATTGGCCAAACCTGGGCTAATCTGAGCACCAATACACATAATGACTGTGACTAATTCAAAAGCAAATATACTTAAATCCATGAATTAATAATAATGCAAAAATAATAAACTGAAAGAAAAAAAAGATGGAGTGGGTGTCTAAATATGAAAAGAGGTTTAAGAGATACCTCTTACATAATATGTGTTCTTATTAAAAACAAAAATCAAAACCAGAAAAAGCTGGGGGGGAAACAATATACTTAGAACATTTATGAGAAAAATGGAAATGTTAGCATTTACTTGATATTGAATTACATAAAGGAATTCCAGTTCACTATTCTGGATGAAAAATGGTATTGAAGATATGCTTTCTTAAAAAACGTTCTTGTCCTCTCTAACTATGACACCTGGGATTTCTTTAAAAGTAGTACAAGGGAGGAAACAGGAGTACATGGAGCTTTATTATGTAGTTCTGTATATTTTAGAAATTTCCCAAAGTAACTATTTTTAATGTACATTAGGTTAACAGACGTTAGTTAAGACACTCCCTGACAAGGCTGGAGTCCACTCCACTGACAAGGGATTGTGGAAATATGGCCCTAACCTTGCTAGAGGGGCTCAGGAAAGCGGGATACGCAGGTGAGTTACACACTGCAAAAGTGCCCGCAACGGCTCTCATCTGATCGTTTAGCATTTTTGCCACGTTAGATGATCCATTTTTCTTTTTACCTGTCTCAGCCCATGTTTAATTTGTATAATAATAATTTCCCATTGGAGAAGTTCTTCAGTGTTCTTTTCTTCTTTTTAAATCTAGCTCAGTGTCACCTAAAGAGCCTCTAGCAAACAGGCCACTAAGATTCGGCAGCTTTATTATTGAATGCATTCAATTATCATTTTTTAAGTCTAGCACCACATTCCTTTAATGATTTGGGACCTTGCACGGTTTTAAACGTCTCCCAAAGCTTTCATTGTAAATTGTGCTAAACATCAAAGGAGGTGAGGGATACCCAGATGCTGTTTACCGCCTGTGAAATTCCCAGCACTAAATAGAACGGGTGGCCCTCGATAGATTCAGAATCAGAGCCAGGCATAAAGAAGTAACCTGCATTTTGGATGCTAATCCAAAGCCTAGCATTGGGTATGAAAAACCGCGTTAGAAAATCTTTTTAAAAATTGACCTTCTGCAATGATTCTTTGGCTTTTATTTCAAGTGCCACCAAGAAACACAGGAACAATTCCAATCTATCTGGGGCAAAGAGGTTCCCTGAGGGTGCAGCTGTCCCACGGTTAGTGTCACGGAGTTTCAGTGGCGTTTTTTTAAACCGCAGCTTTAAGCCAGAACCTTGGAAAGTCCTCCTATCCTTTTACCCTGTCTTAAAACAAAAACCAAGCAAACAGATTTGGACATTCTGACCCTTTTGTCTGCCATGTCCCACTGAAGGGGTCTTGTTCCTCTGCCAGAGAGCTTCCCAGCGCTCCTACCACACCCTTTAGTGTAGCGATATCTGTGAAAGTCTTAAGAGGGTTGATATAAAGATAAATCCCACACGCTTCCAGGGCATAGCTTTTAAAGGAAGAACAAAACAGCAACTTCCACTTGCCCCTTACCACGACGACTCTTTTGATGGCTTGTCTTTCTGGAAGGCTGGTTATTTTGTGACATGAAGATTTAGTATTGGCCCATCCAGTAGAGAATCTGTCAGTGGGAAAGTCCTCCATGCACGGCTGCAGAGAGAGCTCTGCCTTCTCCTTCTGTGCTGAAACCCACTCCCTTCTTGCTTGACATCTTCCCTGTCTGTCTCTCTGTCTGTTCTTGGTGTTTGTGAAGGATCGGTCATAGTACGGCACGGTTTTAGGCTCTAGGGGACAGTCATGCAGCCCAGGGCCTCTGTTCTTTTCTTCTGCAGGGCTCTGTCCAGTGTAGACCCATCTGCAGTGCTGAAACACTCCCTAAGTCCTTCTCTCCATGCCCAGGTAACCGAGAAACACTGGTGTAAGAGAGAAAGTCAAGGGCCAGACAACTTACATTTAAACTTTGGCTTTTGGACCTCAGGCAAGTCCCTGAGACCTCAGTTAATTCACCTGTAGAGTGGGGATAATAAGGCTCTCACCTCCCAATGCTGTTGTGAGAACAAATCAATACACATTAAAGTGTGTAGAATTGATAGACACCCCCACGGGCTGGCTCCTTGCTATTAATATGCTTACCATATCCTCTGTGCTCTGGGATCCTTTACCACCCCCCAGCCCTGAGGTGATCACCCAGAGTGTCATCTCTCACCATCTCCTCTAGCCTGTTTTTTTCTTGTACTTTCCAATCACTCAAAAACAAAAAAGCATAAACTCCAATATCCTGACCTGTTTTTTAAGAAGCGTCTGTCAAACAGTGTCTGTCGTGAAGGTGTCTCACAGACAGAGCACTTACTAGCGCAGAGGACTTCTTAATGTGCCTGCTCCTCCCAAAGGTGAGGCTGCCCTGCAGGTGCACGGCCGCTGGGCTCGCTCGTGCCTACCCAAGTCCCAGTGCGGGGTGCTGCAGAGGAGAGGAAGAGGGTGCAGCAAGCTCGAGGAGAACCAGACGCACTGGGAGAGTAAGCAAGGGTGCAGTGCAGCCATAGGGAGCAGAGAGTCAGTGAGGAGTGGTTAGGGGCCAGAGTTTTAAACAAAAAGGAGAAACAACTTGGGCGCTTTAGGGAGAAAGATGAACAAAAAGGATGCTATAGAGGTTTGGTCGTGTGTGAGTGCAATCTTCCCCCTGCTGCCCTTTTAAGAAAGGGCCCTCCAAGGATGCTCAGAAAATCATCAGGCTTCTGAGATCATTTGTGCTTCTTTTGCGCTGTGAGCAGGAAGACCTGGATTTATTTGGATTACAACAGCAATAGCATTTATTGAATACCTACTATACCTAAGGCACTAGGCTGGAAAACTCATACTGCAGTATTTCTGATCTTCGCAGCCACTTTACAAAGTGAGAGTACTTCCTCTGTCTTACCGGAATTTAGTTTCAGGGAAGTTAAACAACTTACCTCAGGCAGCACAACTATAAGAGGAAGAACTGGGACTTGAGCCTAAACCTATGTGATTCCCAAGCCTAGAGTCTTGCTATCCTGCCAGTATATATAACTAAACAGAAGCTTTGAGAAGCTATGGCTAAATGTTTCTGTTATAGTAGTATTAATATTCCAGTTTTAAGTAAGTCTCCCATTACCACACAGCTAGTAAGTTTCTGAGCCATGATTTGAACCCAGGCATTTTGACTCGAGTCCAATTTTTTTTTTTTTTATACCCTTGGCATTTGCAGCAGAGTTATTGGCAGGTAGAATGCACTGGATAGAGAAGAGCTATCCTCTCTATCCAATGTCACTGGTGTGTCTGGTATGCACGCCTTGGTGTCACATGACCAGTGTGAGCTTCAGCTTTGTGGAAGGAAGACACTTATCTCAGAGCTGGGAGATGTTTCTGATTGTGTCACTTCTGAAGTTTCACATCAAAACTGTACATCTAGGTGTCAAAACGCGACTCAAGAAAATTGATAATTTCTCAAATATTTTGTTGTACATGTACATACTGGCAGAGGAGGAAGGGCTCTTAAGGAGACTGTTTAAGATTTTAGTGCAGCTACTTAAAAATAAGTACATAATGTTGTTTGATTTCTGAGAGGCTTGGAGGAATGGTAAACAAATCACGCCGCCAGTCTTTTACAGCACACTACCTGGGAAAAGCATTGTTTGTTCACAGCAAATATGTAACCACAAAACACATTAAAATGCAGCAAAAAAGCATCTGACCAAACAAAATAATGATAAATCGGCTTGAAACTTGTTGCCATTACAGGACATTAAATATGCTCATCTAGGAAGCGCGTGCGTTAGTCACCTACTTAATTGTGCACATAATTAAAGGGGTTGCTGCACTATGATTTATAGGTTGGATCTTCTAATTACTTAGCTGTAGCAATTAGGATTTTCTTTGTATTACACTTCTTGAGGCCAAAGATGCCTTCTATCGCTCGGGCCAGATTTAGGAGGGCAGAATCTGGCTTCCATCCCAACCCCAGTGCCGCTCCCCCGGTTGAAGTGGTTCCCACCTGGGGATCTTAAAGCAAGTCCAGTGCTGCTGGGAGGGAATGAGAAGTGATGGAACACATCTCTCCTTGAAAGCCCACTCGGCTTTGAAGTCTCTGGGAGGCCCGTTGGGTCTTCATCCAACTCAGTACCTTCCAGACTTTTCCTTACTAAAGAAAGATCTGAAGGGCCGAGAATTCAAGAGCAATGTATATCACTTTTTTTACACCTAGAATATTCCACAAAAGTGTTTCTTTAAAAGGCTTTAAGAGGCCCTACAGCACGACCAGAAAAAAGGAGCTCCTCTCTATCCCATGCATTCTACCTGCCAGCAACTCTGCTGCAAATGCCAAGGATAAAAAAAAAAAAAAAGAAAAAAAAAAATGGACTCGAGTCAAAATGCCTGGGTTCAAATCATGGCTCAGAGACTTGTGAGCTGTGTGGAAATGGGAGACTTAAATTTTCTGAGCTTCTGTTTTATCTATAAAGTGAGTCTAATGAGAGTACATACCTCAAAAAATTTCAGAGACTAAACACAAGAAAACTTTAAAGCAGGTACTTTGCATAGCTCTGGATTACTTAGCAAAGCACTCAATGCCTGCAGTATGTGTTTATGTTCGATATTTCTAGCCATATGAATCATTCATTTAGATATGCAACAAATATTTAAGAATCTATCAAGGGAGCCAGGCAACCGTGTTCTTTGCACCACCCTCCACTGCCCTCCCAGGACATAAACCTTAAACTTCTAGGCACAGGAAAGCCATTCATTATGCTAAATGAGAAAAAAAAAATCTTTCTGAAGTCCCAAAAGACTGAGTTTAAGCTTGTATAAATCAGCTCCCAAATGCTACAGAGTCCTGAAGAGCACACACCCCAGGATGCCAGCAGAGAGTTGAGCTACATGGCTAGAGCTCTTACCTGGTCACATTGAGAAGAAGCAAAAAGTGCCTTGCAAAGAGTGGATTGAAAGCCCAGGATGGAAGATCACCTTTGCATCTGGCACAGAGCTATGCCCTGGGCCCAACTCCATGACTAACAGCCAATGGTCTCCATTTTCGATGGCCTGGTGGTCCAGCAGGGACATGAACACTCAAAGCCACACTGGCCATTCCAGCAGTAAAGGCGAGGACAACAGAAGGGCAGGGTCGCTGGGTCGCTTGGTGGCACGCTGAGGAGGGTGCTCTGTGGAAGGAGATGCAAGAACTGAGTTAGTCTTTGCCCTGAGGACAAACAGAAAGAATTCCAAAGGTCTCCGATAAGAAGTTCTAAACTAAATAAAAATAATAATATGATGCAAGAGCACAGTGAGCATCACTGTCTTTCATTTAAAGGATCTTCTTTTTGAGCCAACCTGGATGACTCCTTCAACCCAAAGCCACCTCTTCCAAACAGGGTTCAGTGAATTAAGGAAAGGACACCGGTGTCCACGGGCCTTCAAACAAGAAAGATCTCCAGACAGGCACCGAGCAGAACCTGCTCATCCTCGGTGTCCCAGGAGGGCCCACTCTGCTTTTCCTCTGAGTAGCCTGCAAGGAGAAACTACATTGTGCCTTGGCTCGCTTCCTCTGGCAAAGGGAATTATTATAATATGTGTTTTTCTTTCTATTTATGAAAACTCAGTACTCCAGAAAATCAAGCTGTTTGTGTTGGCAGCACAAAGAAAAGTACACTGGTTGCCACCAAATAAAGCCCCGGTCAGGAAACACGCACCCATCAACTTTCAATCCCATAAACAGGATCCTTCATCAGTACAAACAAAACAGCAGCGACAGCAAGAAAGTAGCCTAGTAGAAAATGACCCTATTTCAGATGAGGACTCCCTTGACCTTGGGAGTCTGAGATGCTGGTAAGAGGCTGCAGTTTTGTGGGGGTTGTTTTTTCACGAAACAGCATTTCCTCCTGACAAAATCAGAGGTTTGATTAGGAAGTGAGTTTCTCTTTCAGTGTGTGAGAGAAAAATGCTTCACCTGAGATAAGGTCAGCAGCAAACACCATCCCGAATGGCTGAAAACACATCCCCAAAAAAGAAAACCCTAAAAAAAATGTTCATACCAATTCAGCACGCTGAACTTGCCACAGTCTGAACTTGAACCCGTGAGGACTCATTTATCCGCCTTCGCCCAGAGATGCCTGTGGGACTCTCGAGCTCGTTCTGCCCTCTGGTGGCTGGTTTTGTAAAGCGCACCCGGAAAGCTGCACATCCTAAGCAGGAATGACTTTCTCTTCAGGTGATTTTTCTACCTTTACAGTGTTCTCAAACCGCTGTCTGGTGGCCTGTAGAACTTAGATTCGGTTTAAGAATTAAACTCACTTAAGTCATGACTTGTATTTAAATAAACAAAAAAAGAGATTTAAAAATGTGTCCCGACAGTCAGCTTCACACTAGGTCAGGTGGGGTGCGGATAAATCGTAAGGAGTGAATTCTCCTAGCTGGCAGAACCCAGTACACTATATTACTAAGCATTGAACACGGAGCGATCAATTAATTTAACTCATCAGACATGTTTATTTTTAAGTACATTGTTGGCACACTAAGGCTGACATCTGTATGCTTCAGAATAACAAAACCTGAAGAATTAGAAGTATGATTTATTATAAAGATACGTTAACTAAATAAGTACTGGTACAGGAATAGACAATGCTCAGGAACCAACTCGAATTCACATGGAAACTTCATCTAGCAGGGAGAAGCATTGTAAGTCAGAGTAGGAGGCTGCTTTTCTTCCATGCCAAGAAAAACCAAACAAACAAAAAGTTACACCATATCTCAAGCTATAGAAAAATCAATAATATATTCCACATGTACTATTGACCTCAGTATAAAACCAAGACTTTAAAAAGGAGACTCTAAATGAGATGCAAAATTGTCTACAAAAAAAGCAAGGATAAATGTGTATAATTATACGGCATAAACTGTTCGTGAAAGTCATCTTAAACAAAGTTTACAGAGCTTAATAAGATAGAAAAAATTGTCTAAAGCACAAATGACCAAAGAAATCTTGGTGGTCATATCAAGAATTTCTATAAGTTAATTTTTACAAGAGCAAATAGCACAATAGAAAACAAGAAGAAAAGCCAGGCAATGGTGCACCTATAGTCACAGCCGCTCAGGAAGCTGAGGCAGGAGGTTCATTTGAGTCCAGGAGTGTAAGACCTGCCTGGGCAACATGGTAAGGCCCTAACTCAAACATAGGTGGAAATAGAGATGGAGATAGATAGAGATAGAGACAGAGATAGAGATACAGTTAGACAGAAAGAGAGAGAGCCAAGTAGTTCAGAGAAAGGGAAACCAAACGGGCAATATGTTGTACAATCTACCAGCAATAAAGAAAAAGCAGATATCAGTGAAATGGCATCCAGTCCCCATCATACTGGCTATTTAAAAAAATATGACAGTACTAGATCCAGGTGAAGATAAAGACATGAAGCAAGTAAAACTTCTCTGCATTGCTAGTGCAAGTGTAAATTGGCAAAGCACTATTTCATATTTTATGACTAATGAATAGTAAATGACCAATGAACATATAATTAATATATCTGACTGGAATTATATAATAAACATCTAAGTGACAGCTCTATGGCTGATGACGCACGTTCTCTACAGCCAAGTGCTTCCGGAGCTAGAGAACTTTTCGCACGCTTGCACCAGGATATGTATTGGCCTGGTAAAACTGATGAGCTATTCCTGCCTATTCAGCCTCCGTGTAGTCCAGAGCCAATGACATCCACCTGGGAGAGCTCAGCATGGGCTTTGGGGTGACACCGACTTGGGGGCTGTCACTCTTTGTGGCTATGCAGACTCCGGGTCAACTCCAAGTCATCATCTTACCAGAGTCGCTATCCCTCCCACTAGCAGTGGAGACTGGCAGAACGTGACAACCCTCTACTTTCTCACTCAGGTTGACATCTTTGGTCTTAGTCATCACTGAGATACGTGCACTAAGTTTGTCAGCTATCCCAGTATTCACTAAAATAGTTACCTTGTCTTGACGTTCAACCCCTAATTTGGCCAAGGATAAAATAAAAAAGTCACCTTTAGCTAGCAGATGTTAGTTTGACACATGCTCATCCGATTGGGACCTGGAAGATGTCAGGCCAGATTAAAAGAAATGACTGCACTCGGAAGAGAGCTTTATATGAAATGGAGAGTGTGACCTCCCTCCAAGTACACCCACGGGAAGAAGCAGCCAGCACACAACAGGGGAAAGGTTGGGGAAGATCCGTGTGGTTCACATCACTATGAGCCCAGGCTCTTGCAGAATCAGTTTGCTTAAAAAACAACCACACACACACACACACACACACACACACACACACACACATTTATGCTTATGCCATCTCTATTTTGTGTGTCTACGCCTATCCTTAGAAGTCATAGCTCAAAGTCCTGTTCAAATTCGAAAGCTAAATAGAAATCGCATAATGAACTGTCCTTTTTCTGGATAAAGAATTTTTCTTCCAGAAGTCATTAACTATGTATCTAATAAGAAATGCAAATTAACTGACCCTCTGCAAAGACAGACATAGAGACTCTGGGGCAGGGACGGTGAAGATTTTAGGGCATTCAGTGATACAAACAGCTGCGGGGACATGGGTGCCCTAGCTTTGCCACCGCTGCTCTAGGGCATAAACTGCAGTTAATATCATTTTACATGAGATTCTTTCTCCAGTTCTCCAAATCCCCTTTAAATGATGGTTAAGGGAAATTAAAATGGAAGCACCATTACAACTGTTCTAAGTTTAGGAATCAATCATCAGCTAAGACCTATGAATTTCCGAAATTTGTCTTCGAGATAAAGTTATCTTTCTTCCCCACAACCTAATTGCGTATGTTCCCTTCCACCGGACATAGACACGGGGCTATCCTTCTGCAAGGAAGAGGTTCAAGATGGCTATCCCTCTACAAAGACACTCCTCTGTTGGTCATCGTTTCTGACATTCATTTGCGGGACAGTTGGTGGAGTAGATTGTAAGAACAGATTGACAAAAAGAACATAGAATTTTACACAGCAGGCCAACTGTAGAATGGAAATTTTTGACAAGCAAAGAAATTAGTACCAAACCAAATAACTTTGCATATATGTAAATTGGCTGGAACTGTGCCTGTCAGCTATCACTTTGTGTACCAGAGGCCTGAGTAGTGAAAGGCAGTTAGTTCTCCCATGAAGCCAGTTCTCCAACAACCTGGGGCAAGCGCTCACAGAACCCTTGCCTGTGTGCCTCAGGCCTCCACTGCCCCTAGGCCAGGCTTCAGGCACTCTTCACATTCTTTTGCTCCTATAGCTCCACCCCACATATCAACTGAGCACCGTCTACATGCAGACCCAGAGCCATGGGTGTGAGCCCTGCTGTGAGAGGCTCTAGCATATGAAGGAAGGGATCTACTTTCAGCACTCTGCTCAGCTCCCTTTCCAGCCAGGTGAGATTATTCACCGCTCTCTCTTCAGTTGGCTCCAGGCTGCCAGACCCTGAGCTAACAACCTGCCTACTACATCTGAAAGTTTGTGGCCCCACCTATGCACACATACGAACACACTGGTGTGTTAAATCTTGTCCCCAATACAACACCTGGAGGTGAGGCCTCTAGACGGGATTAGGTCATAGAGGTAGAGCCCCGTGATTGGGATGAGTGCCCTTATGAAAGAGACCCTGGAGAGCTGCCTGCTCCTTCTGCAATGTGAGGAGGCGGAAACCAGGAACAGCACCTCACCAGACAGGGACTCTGCCAGTACCTTGACCTTGGACTTCTGAGCCTCAGGACTGTGAGAAAAAAGTGACTGCTGTTTGTAAGTGACACGGTCTGTGGTATTTTGTTGTGGCAGTTCAAAAGATACTAAGACGCTGCTCTCCCGGAGCACATTGGGCACCTAGAGACTAGTCCAAGGCTAACATCCCCTTTTCCTGAGAACCCAGGCCTTGCGCTGACCTCCTGACTGTGCAGAACGCTGCCTGTGTCTGTCCACAGATGCCTCATTCTGCTGCCACCAAACTCAGCACCTGTGGAAGGAGGATGGGGTGTTTGGGATTAGGCACAGGGAAAGTCTTGAGAACTGACAATACTCCACCCTCTTGAAGGGACACTGCCCATTAGTGTGGTCCCAGGTGAGGTGAAATGCCGGGGCCTTTATCCTCCCACCTTGCTCCATCCCCGGACATGGGTTTCCTCTTGGGAAGGTGTGACTGTGGGCACCAGGCTGTGTGCAGCTGAGGTGGACCCTGAGGGAGTCACAGCTCAGGCTGTCCGCTAATCCCCCTTTCTTCCCACTTCCGGTACCTGGGCTGCAGGTCCTACCCAGACAGGGATCCGGGTGGCAGGTGCGCATGTCTGTCACCCTGTCGCTTTCAGCACAGACCTCTGCCTGCCCAGGGCTCTGATCCGTGTCTGGTCATTGTGCTCATAGACTCCCTATTTTCCAGCACAGAAGACAACTCAACTTCTTAGAAGTTGTGATTGTCACGATAATGCCCAGGAGACACATTTCCAGCTACCTTTGCTGTCATGGATACTGGCAAGCCCTACTGTCAACTCCACAGCCCGTAGGTGCAGTCCATCCCTCACCTCTCACGAGGGGCCTGTCTCTCCCCTTACCCCCTGGCCGCCGTTTTCCCTTCTCCTGAACAGTCCAAGTGCACCATAGGCCTGTTCCCTGTTGATCTTCCTGAAGAACTCTCCACAGAAAAAGCACTG
The DNA here is from genome assembly GCF_000276665.1 of Chinchilla lanigera. Taxonomy (NCBI): domain Eukaryota; kingdom Metazoa; phylum Chordata; class Mammalia; order Rodentia; family Chinchillidae; genus Chinchilla; species Chinchilla lanigera. The sequence goes on from NW_004955431.1 coordinate 23,069,367, forward strand.
CTTCGGAGGACAGACCAAAATGCATGGTCACAAGCACAGGCCAGACCTTCACCTGTGGGGTGAGCAGGGAAGGAGGATTGGCTCTGAGGTACTGACCATCATCTACGAAAGGGTTTCAACCTCTGATAAGTGATGGTAAAAATCACTTTAACTGGGAAGTTCTGGGGCCAGCTATGCATTTAAAGATTCAGAGGCCATGAAGACCCTTTGCGAGGCCAGTTTCCTGAGTGTTCAGCAAATCTTTGCTGTAACGGGAATCGCTTTGCCTGAAGTATTCTCAGCCCAAGAGCCAGCCCTGACTCGTGGAGTCAGCCTTCGGCCAACTTTCCTCTTGTCCCTTTCGGACTGCACCATCTTTCTATCTTAGCTTTTATTGTTCCTCCTTTGCAGTTTTTCCTGCCTCAATTTTCCTGCCTGTCTCAAAAAAACCCCCAAAATCACCTCCACCAGAGAGCCTTCTTTGCTTACCTTTGCCTCACTCTTGATTACAAGTTTACGCCGCATGTTTCCAGCATTAGGTTTATATCAAAACCAAATGGCATGGTATAATATTTCAAAGGCATGACCAAAGTATTATTTTTATTGCATCAGTTCCTTCTTAAATCAATTAACCAGCAAATAAGATAGGGGAACATTTTGGTGCCATTAGGGACTTTTTAGGTGGTTGAGTTGTGCTTTTTATAAACTGGGTTTGTTGTAATGAGATTTGACCTGGTGGTTATTTGCATGTGATTATTTGCTGAACATTTGTGATTATTTCTAGCATGAAATCTATGCAACTGGTCTACTCCAGCCATAATCAAAGGAACCCGTCATGATGTTACCCGATTTGCTGTAACACTATATGGGTTGTATTAACATATTATCCCTCATTAGAGACCTTTAGAACAAAAAGGTGCCAGTGTGTTTGAAACATTCATTCCCACCTATGTTTGACCATCTCAGCCACATAGCAGGTCCTCCTGGGCAATGGCCATGGCCTCAATAGACACTTACTGGCATAACCAAGCACACATTGGACACATATGCCATGCAAGGCACTGTGGCAGAGACTTGTGTAGATTAATCTAATCTTCCAGTGATCTCAGGAGAAAACCGAGGCAACTGAAGTTCAGACTTCATCCAAGGTCACACGGGTGATAAGACAGTGTAAGAATCCAGTTTCAGGTTTGATGTTATTATTCTTGTTTCTAAAGCTCTATTTTCTAAACCAGAAATGGTGGCCCAGAGGTTCCTGTAGTCCTACTTACTCAGGAGGCTGAGGCAGGAGGATTATTTTGAGTCCAGAAGTTTGAAGTGATTTAAGCAGCGAGACCTCTACTTAAATAAATAAATACTTACTTACTTACATACATACATACATAATAAATCCCTATTTATTTTCCTCCAAACACTGTTACTAGCCTACACAAGTTTAGTACTAGTCTCCAGGACTCAACAACTCAAATGTCGCTAGACATGTCTCCTGTTCCCGTCTCCCTCAGAAAGACAAGATTGAAAGAAATTGTCCTACAGAATCCAGAGGATTCTGGATAAGGGGTCTCCACCCTCCCTGAGCCAAGAGGCCAGTGTGGAGCAAAGGTATTTGCAATGTGTCCTGGGCTTTACCCGCAGTGAGTATCATGTGTTCCCGATTGCTCCCGTCCCCTGTAAACCCCAACGGTCAGGTCCTGCTGGAAAGAAAGATGAGCAGCACCAGAAACACTGTGCCAGCTGCCTGCATCTGGGCTGAGCTCTTGGACAGCGCACGGGGACCCACGTCTAGGTGAGGCCAGCAAGTCTTCGGAGCATGGCCTTTGAAGCCCAGCCAATGAGCAGATTGCTTTTAAAGTGACTATTACTAAGGTGAACAGGCATTGTTTCACCAAAGTATCTTCCTGGGATCTGTTGTACTTAGTGCCCTGTAATAACTCAGGTTTTATTCTTACTAATAAAAAAAAAATTGCTAAGCAAAATGGGAATAAAGCATGCCTCTCCGCCCAGCCCACATCTGATGGAATGAACACTAGGATTGTGAATAAAAATCCATCCCCAGCCTAATATATTTCCCCTGTGGAGGGGCCGGGTGGCTGAGCAGCTCTGCCACTACATAGGCAAAAATGCAGAGTTTGTCTCTTTTGTCAGTCTGGAGATAAAATCCTATTCTTTGTAATCCCTGAAGAAACAAATCAAATAAACTCGGGCTGAGCTAACCATTTTCAATCCATCAAAGCAATCAAATTCTGTTTACCTGAATCACAATGATTTCTAAAATGTTATTAAAAAGTAAAATGGAGTTTAACTATTCCAAAAACCCGAAAATGATGTGCAAACACAAAAGGGATAAGATTTCTGTAATTATGTAGACATAAAGTCGGTCCGATCATTTGTGCCACAATACATTGTAGCCATGGCGTGTGAAGATAAAGAGCCCTTTGTCTAACAGGGCTGCCGCAAGTGATGCATAAACATAATTAATGTAGGAAGTCTTCAAAGGGGTGACTATTCATTTAGTTAGTTTTATTGCTCTTTAGGGCAAACAATGGTTTTATAATTTAATAAACCAATTAACTGATTATGTCTCACCCAAAATATTTGTATATCATCCATTCTATCAACTCAGAAGTCCTCATCCCATTTCTTACCCTGACAGTGCCGTTGAAAAATGTGACTAATTAGTATACCTGGCACATGTTTGGCTAGCAGGTTATTTTGAAGCAAATTCTTCAGATTTTGTCTCAAGGTGCTTTTGGGAACATTTGCAACAAGAGAAAGCCCTCTATTCCAATGTCATTAAGAGCTCAGATATCACCTTATTGTGATGACTGTTTAGAGCCACTCTGAAAGAAAGAAAGAATGTGGCCCTGCTGCTTTAACATAATTCTTAAACCCTTCTATAGGGGGTGATTCCGTCCCCAAGCATGGCATGCTTTATCAAAATTGCTTCTTCTGCTCAGGGAAGAGCCATTCTGTGGGCTTCAGGTGGCTATTGCCAGCTGTATTATAACAGTGCTGTTCACCACATTGCAGCTGAAAGATCTTGCAGCCTTTCCATTATAACCCTCCATTATCAGGTAGAGAAAAGCCGGCTGGGAAAAAAAAAGAAATGCAGCCAGGAATAAAACTTGACATCCTGGCAAACTGCAGAAAGCTTCAACCTAGGCACATTCTTTCAGCACTTTGAAATGTGAAATTGTCATGACAGGTTTTCAGTGGCAAGAATATATGTCAATAAAAGCATAGAAATGGAGTCATTTAAGAGGATTTGCCGGAACCCTCGGGAAAAGATGTTTTTATTATAGGCACAAATGCACTCCTGCTCCAGTGCCCAAAAGCTGCTGATGATCTCAACCAGGGACTTTTGCCTGCTAGTGTTGCATAATAAGCGTTATCCTGACCTGCAGGCTGCTGGCTCTCACCTTTGCAGGAAAACCTTCACTCACTTCTTCATGGAACCAACGAGGAGCCTCCAACCCAACCACCATGAACTAGGCACAACCCTACCCTCATGGAGCACATGCCCAGGGTAAATCAGACCAACGTGACAGGCGTGTGAGGGGAAGTCCCCAGCGACATAAGATGCGTAAGAGACTGCTTTGCTCAGACCAAGATCAGAGAAGCAAGATGGCAGGGAGAATCCCAGGTAACAGGGAGGGGACAAAAGGGGCAGCCCATTAGAGCCCTAGGGTTGTGAGGCAGCAGAGAAAGTTAGAGGTGGGCAGGACCACATGGAGCCAGGCTGATCTTCACCCTGGGAGGAATGTGGAGCCATGGAAGGTTTCAAGCAGGGAAGCTGTATAATCAGATCTACGTGCTGGAAATACACACCCGCACCTTCACAACCTGCTCTGTCCTGTGCTCCCCACACCAAAGATCCGAAAGGTTAATGGTTAATATTGAAATGCAGGCCATGATTTCTGGTTTGTTTTCCCAGTGAAAAATATAACTGAGCTTTTGGCATAATGCTTTCCAAAGCCGCAGAAAAGTACTACCTTCCCTGGTTACCACCCGTGCATCTGTCAGCTTGTTCCGTGCCTAGGCTCCAATGGAGTCTCTGTGAATAATGCTTTACTGAAAATAAGGAGAGAAATCATAAATCCTAGCAGGAGTCAAATAAACATAAGACCCTAAGTCCCACACAATTAAGGGACAGACAGGAATCTCTGGAAGTCCATGGGATGGCTTGCTGTGAACTGGAGTGGTCAAGGAAGGTTCCCACAGGGGATGTGTTCTGACCTGCGCAGGAGGAACAACACACACACAGATGGCAAGATGGAAGGATGCAGGAGCACGGTGCAACAGCCCTCTGTCCCATCACAGTAAACGGCTAGACCCGGAGGGAGAAGGAATGGGGACAAGCATGACGCATGCAAATGAAAGACTTTTATTCCATCTTCCAGGGGACGGTGACACCATTAACACCTGTGCTGTAGAGATGACACCATTAACACCTGGTGTTCGCTAGGTACTTCTTACCCTCCCTGCTTTGACCTGGGACTTAATCTTAGGTCTTCTGAGCCTGGACTCTGTCACTTTCTACGGCCCCTCACTACCTTCCCAAGTGCCCAGAGCGGCAGCACAGCTGGAGAGGAGTGAGTGACAGGTGGCTCAGGCGATATGATGCTTTTCAAGAGAATAGGTTTAGGTAGGGTCCCAAGGAGTGGGAGGAACTTAGGCTGCCATATACACCTCTTCATGGACTGCCCTGTTATGGCTAGTATCTAGATGTCCTCCTGGACATCTAGATGCACTCATAGGTATGGTTATTGGAAGGATCATGAGAGTGTAATGCTGGTTAAGTGTGTGATACTGGGATTAAGAGTTCAGTATAGTTCTGGGTGTACATAATGGAAGCCCCACTCCGGGTATGGGTAGCACCACCCAAACGGCTGGTAGCCTGGATGGAGAAAAAGGGAAAGATGAAAGGCAGGCTTGCTGCTGGCTGCTGGCTGCCTTCTGCTTCCTAGGACATGGGCTCTTTCTCTTCTGTGGTGCTCCTTTGCCATGCTGCCCTACCTTGGAACCAGCCAACTATGGACTGAAACTTCTATAAACGGTGAATAAAAATAAACCTTTCCTCCTTTAACTTTGGTGGTCAAGTATTTTGTCTCAGCAACAAGACAGTAACCATGACATGGCCCCACCATTACCCTCGGGAACCAAAGCCCTCAAACACTCACCATCCGTGCTTCTCCATGTACCACCCCTTCTGGTCTTATTCACCCTCTGTGACTCAGGCACCACCTCTTGGGGAATCCCAGTATAACTACCTGCATCAGTCAGCTTTCCATTACTGTAACAAATATCTGAGATAATTGACTCAAAAAGAAGAAAGGTTTATTTGGGCTTGAGGTTTTCAGCACATAATTGAGTGGCCGCATTGCTTTGGGGCCAGATGGAGAGGCAGCACATCGTGATGGGGAGTGTGTGATAGGACAAAGCTATTCACCTGCTGGCAGCCAGGAAGTGAAAGGGAGGAATGGGCTGCATCTCCATAGTAGAGGGCACACCCCCAATGACCTAGAACCTCCTACTAGTCTCCACTTCTTAAAGGTTGCACCTGCGCCCAGTAGCACCTAGCTGGGAACCAAGTCTTCAACACCTGGGCCTTCTGGGAGACAGTCTAGATCCAAATTATAACAGCACCATCAATCTCAGCTGTCTGCCCACTGCTGCTGGAAAGTGCTCACAGAGAACAGTGTTTGATCGACCACGTGTTCGCTTGTCCTTGCCAACCTCTCATTGGGGAACTTTTGGGTAAAGCACAGGGGTTATGAGCCTGCTCTCTAGTTTAATCCCTGAGCCTCCCCTAGGACAGCCCCAACGCAGAACACCAGCTCAATTAACATTTGACAAACGTAAGGCTGTACAAATGAACTCAGGCCAGAAAGGGTGCTCCCATCCTACCAACCTGCCAAATCCAGTGTCTGTCTCAGTGCTCATATTATAAAAGCCTGGATATTGAGGCAATGATATTTCCCAAGCTCCAGAAAACAATGCAGGGTAACAGAAGAATTTTCACTTCCAGAATGCTGCTGTGAAAAACCGGCTTTGGGCTGTGTCCACACCACCGCTACACAATCACACAGCACAACCACTGCAAAGAGAGGTTAAAAGAAGGGATTATTGGATTTTTTGGACTTTTTACTTAATCAAAAAGTTCATTTTTACAACCATGGATAAATACAGCATTGCTTAAATCTGGGTGTCTGGAATCATATGACAGTGTTAGCTCATTAATTCCTATAAAGTAGGTAACACATGTTGCTGAGTAAGACAGCAAGGACTGTTCAAGATCCTAGACCAATGATGGCGAAACTTTAGAGCTTTCCATGATAACAAACAGCCAGCTGTGGCACGCGTGCCATAGGTTCGCCACCACTGCCCTAGACCCTCAATTCTCAAGTGTCAGGGTGACAAGAATGACTGGCAAGGTTTTGGTAACACTGACTGCTGGCCTCATCTCCAGAGAACCTGACTTCATCTGTCTAGGATGAGGGCGAATTCCCAGTTCCAAGTGCCTGGTGATGTTGACGCTGCAGTTCTGAGAACCACACTTTGAAAACCACTGCCCTAGACTATGAAGCCTGCAGAACTTATTTATTAGCTCTCAGACACTTGGTGCTAGACTGGCTTGCGTCAGCTGAATAAACAGGTACTTAGGTACCAAAAGAAAGTGCAATCAGTGTGCTCACATGGCCCAAGTTGCCTCTCCTGTAGTTAAAAAAGGGAGTGGCCACTTGCCAGCTCCAATCAGACCACAGGGCCAGAGAAGGCCAGGCCTGGGGGCATTAATTTTTCAAAAATGAATCCCTGATATTAACTGCATGCAAATAACTCCAGCTCTCCCTTTGAGATGGGCATGGTAGAGATTTGAAAAGGAGGTCAAAGTAAAATTGAGTTCTGACTCAGATTTCACAAAAGTGGGTTTTCAAATCAAATCAGATGAAACCTGTAGGTGCATGGGTCTCGTTTACCCCTACCCAAATGTGACCTCTCCTATTAAGAAGGGGGAAAACGCTTGAAAAACTTCTTCAACATCAAATAGCAACTTAAGAGTATTTTCTGGTGATTTAAACTTAAACGAATCAGAAACATCTGGATTAAATTTTACTCAAATTCTACACAATCTAAACAATTAAGGTGGGGGAGGAAGCACTTGGCAAACTGCCCTTTGGGTTTAATCAAGCCCGGAGCACTTGAAAATTAGTGTGAGGTGTTGATGAGCTCTGGGTACAGTCTGAAGCCCCAGACTTGCCACTTTGAAGGCTCGGAAGACAAGCATCACTTTTCTTCTCTCGGGGCTCCTGGAGAGCCCTAGCATACATCTGTTTTTTTCATGGTCTCATGAGGAGCTCTTTCACAATGATGCTCTGGACCAGTCTGGATGCCGGATGACCAGCAGCAAGTGGGCACTGTGAAGAGTATTCAGTAGCCCAAGCACAGCAGCTAGGAGCCTTACGGCACATGGAGAGCTCACTCAGGCGGCTGCTGCAGCAAAGAAGCACCCTGGCATCTCCATGGCTTCACACGACTGAGTTTCTGTCTTGCTTGTGCCATAAGGGTCAGAAGACTCTGCAGGACGTTTCTTCTAGTCTCTCAGGAAGCCAGGCTGCTCCAGCTTGTAACTCTGCCATGCATCATGATGTACATATCGGCTGCAGGGAAGAGCAGGATGGGAAGAAGCCATGCTTCATTTGGAGGCTCAGATCTCTCACTTAGGAGCTGTGAGACATGCCTACGATACCTCATCTCTTTAAGCTTTCATTGATTGCTTCCTCTGTAAAATGGGATCCACAACAGTTCCCCCCATGGAGTTCATATTAGAATCAAAAAGGATTTGGCTTTGGACCCTGGCTGTTCAAAGAGAGGATCTGCTACCCAGAAGCTTTGGCACTCCTTAGGACCCCACCCAGGCTTACTGAGTCAGAATCTGCACTCGTTTAATAAACACCACAGATGATTTGCATGCAGTTTAAGAGCGGTCATGCTAAAGCCCCAGCACATAGTAGATGCTCAGTGAACATTAGCTGCCACTACTATCCTCTAAACTCCAGTTGCCTCACCAAGCCTGAAAGTCATTGAGTCAATTAGCCACTCAGCAGGGCCATCAGTGGGGATTATCAAGCTAGAAGGCTGCTTCTCGTCACGTGGAATAGCGACACTTCCTACTGATGTCCTTTTATGAAAGGGTGAAGAGGGGGCTGTTATGTTAACTGACAAATCAAAGCAAGTCAGGACGAAGACTGCAATCATTTTATCCCCATTATCCCAGGAATTCCAGCCCATATGGCAAGCTGCCCTCATATTACACACTGATCACAGACCCTGTACCTTACCTGGGATCAACTCAGAAACATGAAAGGTAGGGAATGGACCCAGATTTCTAGACAGGCTGTCACAGAAAAATTCCTTCCTGGTTGGGGGAGGATCAGGACCAATGTCAAGTAAATCAGTTCCCCCACTTCCTGGCCAAATGCATTTGCTTGGTTTGCCCAGCTTTCCAAACCTAGCACTGTCCAGCTCATTTAGTTTCCAGAGCTTGTGCTCAGGGATGTCGAGGGATTCTTTTGGCTGGCTGCCCGCATGCCTAATTTCTGTGATTAAGCCAATCATCATCCAGAAAGTGGCCTCTGCAAAACGACTAAACTCGTATCAGGTGTCTCTCCTCCGCCCTCTCCCCTGCCTCCACCTCCCTGCACAAAGGCCCTGTCTGCCACACATGACATTGAGTACTTTCTCTTGGTAATGGATCACACGCCTTCTGAAGCTCAATTTCCTTTCCTCCTGAGCGCTGTGTCGCCTCTACCACATGGATCAAGGTAAGCCACAGCCATGCTCTGAGCAGCTCACTGGCTGCCCACTCTTCCCCTCCCTTCCCTCTGCTTCCTTTCCTTCCTCCCTCCTTACACACCACACACACACACACACACACACACACACAAAATACTCAGAACATTAAAGAAAGCTGTTAAGCTAATCTGGTGCATCTAAATGGGCAATATATATTGAATCCATGCTCCATTGATCATAATTATTGCACTGCTTCTTATCAAGTAGCCATCTTAAACCATTATTTAGAGATCATTTTGCTTTCCATTACTGTCACTATATTGCAAAATTCGCAGGGAATTGGATGCCTGGTGATAGAGCGGTGTGCACAGCGTTAGCTGGGACTCTGCCCTTGTCATCCAGGAGTGTTTCCAAACAGAGAGACTTAGCACCACAGCCAGTGAACTTCTGAAGAGCCCCCATCCGTTTTATGGCAGAAAAATAAATCCTCCACCCGGGTCTGATTTTCCACCTTGGCTCTGCAAACAATATTGCCGTTATTCTTCCCTTGCAATAATCCCTGGCCAGACCCTGGACATACAAAGCCCCCTACTCACACGGAGCATTGTGTAGACAAAGCAGTCACTGCACTGGGACCGAATGAAGGCATCTGGCCTGTGGGAAAGAAAACAAGGGCGCCTTATCTGGAAGGGCCCAACCCCCTCAGTGGGAATGTTTTTTACCAAAGCCCTTTCTTCCACATCCTAAGGATGCTAAGGACGATGAGCTTCTGCATCTCCTCCAGTGGCCCATGTGACCTCCATTCCCTCTCTCCTCCACCCATCCTTTACCAGAGACCCTCTGCAGAGAAGGAGCACTAGGGGCTTCTCAATGATGAGCTGAGTGGTTAAGGCCATCGACCTCATCATCAGGGTGGATTCAAACAGACTTAGCTCCATGCTCTCTGCAGGGTCTCAAACAGTCCATTCACCCTCTGTTTGGGCTTTGGCTTCTGCAGAAGTAGGAATTAAGATGAGTAGATCAACTTCCACCTTTCAGGGCAGTGGGATAGTTGGAGATGGTGCCAAGAGTGCTCAGTACAATGTAGCTCTCTTTATTGTCACCTGGGACAATGGTTCTCAAATATTAGTGCTCATCAAAGTCACACAGATTCCCAGCCCCCTCCATGGGGTTTCCAATCTAGTAGGTGGGAGGGGGGAAGGATTTACATCTCCAAGTTCCCAAGTGGGGTGAGAGTCTGCAAACCATATTTAGAGAGCCCTTGCTCTACTGAACAGCCTGTACTCCCAATCTTGGGTCAGGGGTAGAAACAGGGAATGAAACAGACTTAAGACAGTCCTGTTGTCTAAGAAAAAGCCAGAGTTGAAGTCAGACTGACCCCATCAACATACTGGTTCTACCATTTACTAGCTGTGTGATTTCAAACAATGTCCTTAACTTCTCTGGGCTTGTTTTCTCACTGGTAAACTGGAATAAACAGTTCCTAATTCATGATATTGGTATGAAAATTAAATTAGATGGCCCGAAGGAAATACTGATATAGTTTCTGGTATATGATAGCAAACAAATGGTAATTATTAGTAATTATGTAAAGTTGGACAATATGAAATTGCTGTTATCTGACCATATTTTGAATACCAAAAATGGCAATTTTATATGGGTCAATCTAATAATGATAAGACTAGCAATTTCACAAGGCACCCTGGTTTTATAAAACACCTGGCTAAGAGCATCTCTTGGAGCAAAGCTGTAGTCATGATTCAGTTAAATTGTGACATTATTTTAGCCACTATATTCAGAGATGCCTTATTGACCCTCCTGGTCCCCAGCACCAACCATCAAAATACACACCACACACACACACACACACACACACACACACACACACACACACACACTTAGTGGGCTGGGGCACAGGTTAGGTTTCTGTCTTGTCTTGTTTTGTTTTGCTTTGTTTTGTAGGAGCTCCCCTAAATGGTCCTAATGAGTGCCAGAGTGGGACCATTGAGACGTATGACTTCTTTGGTCCTGTTATAGTTTGTGTCTGGGTGTCTCCCCAAAGCCTCATGGGATCATTGGGAGTGGATTTTTGGAGGTTGCTGAATCTAAAATTTATGACTGGTTCATTGTCTCCTGCTAGGATTATGGGTGTGAGTGCTACACTCACCCTAGGGCGGGTAGCCTGCGCACAATATAACGGAGGAGAAGATGTTCCTTTTTGCTCTTATTGCATTGCTGTCTTCCACTGCCATGAACTGTTGCTCTTTGCTATGCCACCCTGCCTTGGAGCCAGCTGATTATGAACTGAAACCTCTACAGACTGGAAGCTAAATAAACCTTCCATACTTTAACTTTAGGTGTTGGGTATTTTGTCTCAGCAACAAGAGAAAAGTAACTAAGACAGGTCCCTTTCACATTTCCTGGCAGCAGTAGAATGGTGACATTTACCTTTGCCCACCCATTCTTTCTATTTGGTGGTTTCTAACTTGCTAAGAGCTGGAAAATCAAATAACTTAGGTTTTCTAGTTTATCTTTGTGTTTCCATATTTTAAGAAAATGATTAATAACAGATGTTCAGCAAATGTTGAATGAAAAATAATTGTTAAACAGAGTGATGAAAGAAAAACACACTGTCATCTTGATAGACCCTGAAGAGATGTTTGATAAAATATAATGTCTGTAATAAAAAAAAAATCAAAAGCAAAAAACAAAGTCTTTTAGTAAACCAAGTGTGTAAACTACTGACAGACATGATAGATGGGTGAATGGATAAATTTGCATATATGTATCCTATGTGTGTATATGCATCTTATGTGTGTATATGCGTGTGCATATGAGGTGTGATTGAAATGTACTATAAATGTTTAAATAAAAATTATTATAGTAAAAGACATGATGCCATTATCTCTACGAGGTGTTATCAAAAATATAGATAGTGCTGCTGCCAAGGGCCGTCCAACAGAAAATCAAGCTAGTGAAAACATCGTGGTGTGTCTTCATCACCTTATTCAGCCAATATGGCACCAGGGGACTTCTTGCTCTTCTTCAAGTCAAAACAACCAGGAAAGGTAAATATTTTGGATCAGTTTAGGACATCCTGGCAGCCAAAATATCACTACTAAAGACACTCATGGAAAAGGACTTCCAGAACTGCTTCAGAATGTGACAAGAATGATGGGATCAATGTGCTTGAAGAGAGGTAGGGTATTTTTGGGTGGATGAATGGCAATTTATCTTTTACTGTAATAAAATTTTAAAATCTAAATATTCACCATTTTTATTGCACCTTGTACACATGTATCTATCTCAGTATTGTGACTCACCATAAACCACTTCCATTGAAAGGTGAGGATAAAGCAAGGCTGCTTACTCACTATCACTGCTTAACAGTATTCCGAAACTCCCAAGCAACACAACAGAAAAGAACCTGAAACAACAAGAGTAAATATTCTAAACTACAAACAATAACTATCGTCCTTTTTAGATGGTACAACTGTCTACTTGGAAAACTTGTATGGAAATATTAGAAATAATATGAGGCTTCAATGAGGTGGATGGTTATAAAGTCAGTTCACAAAAATTAACAGTGTGCCTAGAACACTTTAGAAAATGCATGCTTCATGACAGCCATAAAAAAATTTTGCCTAGAAATCAGCTTCTCAACAAATGACTAGAACCTCCATGATAAAAGCCACAAAATTCTATTTAGGAATGCAGAAAGATGCCTTAATTATTGTAAAAACCTTATCATGTTCTAGTGTGGGAAGACATGGTTTTTAAGGATATTAATACTGACAATTATGCTACAAATTGAAGGCAGTCTCAGACAAAATTCCAGTACTGAGCTGGGGATGTAGAACAGTGGTATAACACTTGCCTAGCATACATGAGACCCCAACACCACAAAAAAAAAGCCATCTGAATATTCTTTTTTTCAAATTAGACTAACATTTATATGAAGATTATGTATGTGAAAATAACCAGGAAAAACTCTGAGGGGGGAAGATTAATGAGAGAGTATTTATCTTTCAACTATTAAAATGTATCAAAACTCTGCTAATTAAAGCAGAATCCAAAAAAGATAGACTAATTAAATAGATTATGTAATTCAGAAGCAGACCCAACTATGTAAGAAATTTCAATGTACAATAAGGTTTAGATTTCAAATTAAGCAGGAAATCTAAGACTATTGAATAAGAAAATGGGGATAGCCACTTGAGAAAAAATAGACAACTTCAACACAAACTTTATATGTGTTAAAATTTAATGTAAAATTACTAACACAAATTACTAAAATATATAAGTACTTAGGTAATATTTTACAGGAATTGCCTGAGTATGATGTCAAAACAAATTCAGTGACATTACAGATTATAAATTCTAAATAAAAAAATGATAAAGTTAAAAGGCCAGTACTTCAGAAAATTCATTTCCATATACATGAAAATATACTGAAGTATACCAATATTCAAGGAATTATAGTTCTTACTACTTTAAAACATATTATATTCCACTAGAAAAATCCAATAGAAATCTAAAAGAAAAATTTGATAAAAATCCAATTGAAATATGAGTAAAAAGTATAAACAAAATCTTCACAAATGAAGAAATAGTAGCTCTGTGAAGTGTTCAAGATCAGTAAAGTAATCAAAGACTATAAGGTGAACATCATGGTCCACCCTATTTACTTACTGCATTATTATAGATTTATGAAAACAATGGCTAGAATTGCCAAAAATGCAGGACACTATATAAGCATTCCCATATAGTGTATGTAGAAATACACATTATTTTCATTGCAGGGGTCTAACCCAGGGCCTCATACATGCTAGACAAGGACTCTATCACTAAGCTACATCCCAGCCCTAAAATGCTCTTTAGAAGTTGTAATGTTTGAGATACACTGTGTCAACTTGGGAAGTTTAGAAGTTTAACTCAGCAAGGGGCCAGGGTCCTTACTTTGTAAACATCCTCATCCTGTGCAAGAGGAGGGCATGGAGATGGTGTGAGTGCTACATTCACCCTAGGAGTGAGGGGGGGTTAGCCTGCTTACCATATAAGGGAGAAAAAGAGGCTTGTTCACCCCTCTTCTCCTCTTACTGCTTTTGCTGTCTTCTGCCACCTTGAACTGTTACCCCTCAGCCATGACCTCTGGTTTGGAGCCAGCTGATTAGGGACTGAAACCTCCACAAACTATGAGCTAAATAAACCTTTTCTTCCTCAATTTTGGATGCTGGGTATTTTGTCTCAGCAATGAGAGAAAATTAACTAAGACAGAAGTCAAGCTGAAAATGTATAAAACCTTCGACTTTGACCCAGTAAATACACTTTTGGAATATAAACAAGGAAATAAAAAAGTTAGTGCACAAAGATAGTATAAAGATTCCCTTTACAGCGTTATTTGCAATAGCTCAAACATAGGATATTAATCCGTAAGAATTATGGCAAAAATGGAAATTAAAAGTATAGCAAAGGTCATCTATATTTAAATTCAAACATGGTCTTGGAAAGCTTTGGTTGTTAAATTTCAGCATACCTCAGTATCATTTGGAAGGATTCTTAAAACAAGAGTGCTATGTCCTGCAACCCCCAGAATTTCTGATTTTAGAGGCCTGGAATGCTGCTATAGAATTTGTAATGTCTAAGAAATACCCAAATAATGGTGATGTTGATGGCCTCACACTTCACAAGGAATCACAATTTATAAGCCACTGTGGCAGGGCACTGCTCAGTGAGAAAAGCAAAGTGCAGCATCTCAGAGACAGTATGATCCAGTTTCTCTGTGTAACTGATATATATGCAGAGCAAAAAGTCCTCAAGGGTGAACTCTAAAGTATTAACAATGGTTATTTCTAAGTGTCAAGATTATGGGTGCTTTAAATTTTTATGACCAACATGAATTATTTATTTAAATTTATATAAATTTAATTAAGCTACCACTTCCTCTAATAAATGAATTTTATGGAACCCACCAAAGCCTGAGACCTCTTGTGCTGCCTATGTTCTGGCCCTAAGTCATTTGGGGCCAGATTCAAAACTTCATGGCTTTTTATTACTAATAACAAATTCAATAAGATATAATTCACATACTATAAGATTTATCCATTTAAAATGTATACTTCAATGGCTTTTAATATAGCACCAGAGCTGAATAACCATCACCACAATCAATTTTAGAACATTTTCATGTTATAAAATAAGAAGAAATCCTCAACCCCCAGGAGTTACTTCCTTTTCCCCCAACCTACCCCCTCCCCAATCAATCACTAATCTACTTCCTGTCTCTTGGGAATTACTTAACTGGACATCTCATATAAATGGAGTCAGATAATATACGTACCTTTATGCTGTTGGCTTCTTTCACTTAGCATGTGGTCTTATGCAAAATCTGTCCTTAGTGGAGCAATCCCAAAATCCCCCTCATCTTCCATCCTTGCTGATGCTTTCACCTTGGGAAGGTCCCATATATGTGGAGCAAAGTGCATGTGAGTTATGGTTTATATCTAAAATGTCCCCCCAAGACCCCCTAAAGCCTCAAGTGTTCCCAGGTGGGACTTTCAGGAGTGGCCGGATCTCAGGTATGTATTACTGGAGTAAGGATGTGTGGTACTGGATTAGTCCACTAACTGTTTTAGTACGGTTCTGGGTGTGGGTAATGGGAAGGCCCACCCTGGATGTGAGTGGTACCACCCAAAAGACTTGTTCCCTGGATGGGACAAAACAGAAAGGAAGGCTCACTGCTTGCTGCCTTCTGCTGGCGACACCATGAACTGTTTCTCCTCTGCCATGCCACTCTGCCTTGCAGCTAGCTGACTATGGACTGAAACCTCTACAAACTGTAAACTAAAATAAACCTTTCCTCTTTTGATTTGTGGGTATTTGGCCCCAGAAACAAGGAAGGTAACTAAAACAGTGTGGTTTAATGCACTCTGTGTGCCATCCCTGCACTCACCCCAGGTGATCTGAGTTTATACAGTAATTGGGTGGTTATCACCATTTGGGGATAGTTGAGTTTTGAAGCCAGTTGAGTTTTGAAGCCCAGCTCACTCTCTGATGGGCACTATGAAGATGCACTGTAACTGTGGTAAGAGGGCAGCCCAAGGCCCTGCCACCTACTCACTCATATTTCTTGCCTGCTCTGGGTCCCCATCCTCTTCTGGGACAGATACATGAGCACCACAGAGTTATTGGAAAACTCAATTAATTCTCAGCGTTGAATCTGCTACCATATGAATGATCAGCACATGTTAGTGATTAGTAGTATTGTAACCGTTAATTGGATTTCAATACCTGGCAAAGTTTCTTTGTCATGAAACTCTGATAAGCCCACTGAAGCAGATGCCTGGAATAGATTTGCTGAACTCTTCACCTAGAAGAATCTCCTGCCTCCTTCTCTTAAAGGGATTGAGGGAGAACAGAATGAGCAGGAGACTTCTGGCTGGTTCCAATTCACACAGTTGCTTTAGGCTAGGAGACCAGCATTCAAGGAGGGATACTGAAAGTTATCAGATCAGATAGGAGGCCATAACAAAAACAGTCACAATACCAACAAAAGCAGATATTACAAGCAATTCCATATACTTACATATCTCCCCTAACAGTTGTCTGCAACTGTTACTGAGTGTGAGACACCTTTCCAGGCACCAGTAATGTCTGTGTTGGTATGTTTCAACCTAAAGCATAGGGAAAGCCAGGGACAGGTATGTAACTCAAGAGAAATGTAGGGTCAGACATCCTGAAGGAAAGATCCAGGTGTACCTAGTTGGTGTTGCTACTCAAACACCAGTGAATGAGGCATAGCAATGAAAAGTGCTCAGAACTGTTCTTTTAGTTCTTAGGGTCTGTGTTACTTTTTTTCATTGCAGAGACAAAACACAACACCCAAAGTTCAAGGAGGAAAGGGGTATGTGACTTACAGTTTGCAGAAGTTTTAGTTCATAGTCATTGGCTCTAAGGCAGAGTGGCATGGCAGAGGAGAAACAGTTCATGGCAGGCAGAAGGTAGCAAAGCAGTAAAGTAGCAAGCAGCATGCAACAACCCTCTTTCTGTTCCTTATATCCTATCCAGGCTACCCACTCACAACCAGAGCAGGTCAGCCTTAATCCTAGCATTGCACCATGAATCAATTCCAGGATCACATCCTTGATCCAGCACCACACATTCTAGATCCAACCACCTCCAAACAGCCCCACCTATGACCTCAAGAGGCTTTGGGGGAGACATCTAGACACAAGCCATAACACAATCCTTTGCCATATATCTATTATTTTTGTTACTTCTCTAATTCAAAGGCACTGCTGCTCTTCACTTTTAAAATTCAACCTGATCAATAAGCAGCTTTTGTGAGCAACCATGTTATAAGGGTTGGCAGAATTTGATTCTTCTTTTGAGTGAAAAGATCTAAAATATTTTAGATCACTACATACAGAAGCAAGTCTTGGGCAGCAGCAGAACAGGTGGATCTCTGTGATTTGAGTCAGAAGGGAGAGGTTCATATAATGGTGAAGGTAAAAGTGACTTCATCTGAGCCAGAATGTACCTCGTTTATCTCAAGCTAATATCGTGGACACCAGGAACATTCCTTACACTTAACAGTGCCAGGGACCAGGTCAGAAGGCTCCACATACCGCTGGGATGGTTTATTTGTAATATGCTGGGTAACTGTGTGAGGAAAACAGACTGGGGTTACACAGGGGAATCAAGGTGATCACAACTCAGGACAGCTGCAGGCAGGTCAAGTTGAATCCCTGTAGATACATACGAGGAAACTTTATTTTCCTGGTATGTGTGGTATCACTGGGGAGGGTCTCCATCAGTGCCCTATCCAGCAGCCAGATGTGTTCCCTAGACCTGAGTCTGTGCCGTGGCACCGCCTGGAACTCCTTCCCCTCCAGAAACTCCCCACTGAAGCCAATACACTCTCCCAGCTCTTGAGCTGACTCTCTCCATCTTATACCAAACTCAGGTCAGAAACTTGGCCTCACCCGCCCCTCTTTCTTCCTTCTGCCCATCTTTCTAATGGTTTTAAGTGTAGAGTCTGTACTGTAGAGTATAGACTCTTCAAGTGACTGGCCTACCTTTTCTTAATTCACAGAAATTAGCTCTAATTGTTCTCAATAGCCCATACTTTACAAGCGAAACTTAGCAGGCCCACAGGGCTCTACGAGCTAACAAAAATATAAAATCCCAAATGATACTTAATAAGTCATCAACAGTGGGTCTGTTGATGAGGGGCATCACGCATGCCTTGAGGTCTCTGAACATGTTACTGTAATACTCTTTAGTGAAGCAACTGCTGACCCTTGTTTTACAGACAAAAAGCTAACATTGTCATGCTCAGCCTTTTTTGTATGGTCTGAATAAAAGATAATGAATGGTTATATATGCCCACCCCTGAAAACATTAAAATGATCAAAATTTTTATGATTGAAGGAGCAATTTGTAATTGTTTGAAAAAAATGCACACACATCAAATGGTCATTTCCATGGACAATCAGGTAACTGACACATAATTGTACTTATTTTAACCAACGAAATGCAAATATGTCATTGTTTCCCTTGAGTCATTACAGGGTTCTTGTTATTAGCACCTTTCAGGAAATTAAAAAATTTATGAAACTCAGTAATACATAATTAATATTTTAAGACATTTTCTCATTCTGCTAAGCTTCTCCCTCACCAAGTGTAAAACTAACTTGATCATGTTATAAAAAGATGCTGGTGTGCGGTTTTGTTCTTGTTGGAAAATGCTTCTAAAGGTCTTGAGAATGGATATAATTATATTTATTTATTCAAAACAAAGATGAAAATGCTAGGCTGTATAAATAATTGTCACCAAGGGTTAGAGATGATTGCTCGGCAATTGCCATTGTATGTAAATTTAATGATAGAAAACAAATAAGCCAGCTTCTCTTTCACTATTTTTAGTAAATGGACTTTTGAAAGTCCTACCATAAGACACTACTGTAAGAATTAAGTTTATTTTAATTTCTTCAGCAAATACTTAACACTTAGCATGCGCCAGCCATTAATCTAAGGCTACATATTCACTGTATTAGCCATTTTAATTCTCATAGCTACACTTAGAAGTTAACTCAGTATCCTCATTTAATGGATGGAGAAATGCAGACAGAGAAAAACTTTACACTCACTTCTTCAAACCTAAGAGAGATATCTGGTGTGGTACTCATATCTGGAAATTAGCTAATGCCAGGTACCATTTCTTCTCAGGTATCACTGACTATTCAGGTTGAAAAGCAGGGAACACAAAATTAACTGCTGTAGGCCTGAAAGAAAAAATGAGAAATTTCTGAATTACAATAATATTTGAACACAGATAGAATATAGTGTGCATATACTCAGCTTTTCTGTTATTTCTCACTGAGAGGAAGTTGGGATGTTCAAATAATTTAGCTGGAAAGTGTATATAGGTCATTAGATTTGTGATGTACTTTTTGAATGGAACATAGACATCAGTTCTCAAATCTCGGTGACTGAAAATATACTTCATGGGAGAAATATAGACCAAAATATTTACTCTTTTCATATTGTCATGCCTGTAATGCCAGCACTCTGGGAGGCTGAAGCAGGAGGACCCCAAATTCAAGCCTGTGTTGGGCAACTTGGTGCCTTAGAAAGACTGTCTCAAAGTAAAAAAATATAAAAAGGACTGTCCAGTAGCCCTAGGTTCAATCTCCATTACCAAATATACATATGTGAAGTTTTTCATTGTTTTCATCAACATATTGATGGATATTTTATGAGAAAGAGCTCCTGTTAGTGGACGTGGCCATCCATGTTTGAGACTCTATCAAGGGGCTCTAAGCTGATTACCCACCTGCCACCCCAACGTGCCGTGCATGCAGTCTCTGATCGCAGTCCAAACTGCAGAGAAATTGAATCAGAACATTTTCAATTAACCAACAAATAGACAAGATTGTCTGAGTAGACAAATATATTGTGTACCTGCCACATATAAGAACTTCAGCCTAAAGACAGATACAAAGACACGCAAGACACAGAGTCCCTCGGGAAGCTTGCAGGCTGGGAGAAAATCTGAGACAGAGGCACAGGCAAAGATAACCAGTGAAATGAGTAGTGGAGCCTCATGACAAGAGTATGATCGAAGCTGCTCTGAGATGCAGAGAGGAGCAAGACAGCAGTGGACTGGGCAGGGCTGGGCAGGACCGGGCAGGAGTCGTGGAACAGGAGTGGCTCCTGGGACTTGCACCACCTCACAGAGGAGGCAAAGGATTTGGCTCATGAGAAAGGCAGAGGGCAGTTTGGGCTGGTCTGTTCATTATCACTCCAGGACACATGGCTGTGAGTCCCTTGGTGTGATTTACATTTCTTCTATTTACGTAGAATAACCCAGACGTAATTTTTCTGCCTGTAATACTCTGCTCTTTGCTGTATTTTGTGGCTGAGTTTCTCTCTGTGTGCTCCATCCATCTTGTAAGTGGCTGTATTTACTTTGCTCTCTCATTTTCTTTATGTCTCACGAATAACAAAATTATGAGAATGTATGGAACATGTCTGAAATAATTCTCATTGTGGTGAACCTTTTGGGGAGACTGCCTTGCATGGACTAGCCCTTTGTCTTTTCTCCTTTCTCTTCTTCTCACAGCACCTCTAAACACAACCAGTTCCTGGGTAAAGGCAAATCAGATTTTCATCACCAAGGAAATGCCATCAGAAAGATCCCAGAGGAAGGTGTTATATGTGTGCCCCAGTGCATACTAGGTTTATGGTGCTTACAGCACGACCTTGTTTTCTTTACTATTCTGTCCAATGTGGGCAAGCACAAACTACAGCAGGGGAGGTTTCGCCCCAACCTAGGCCTGGGGAGCGTGTTGCAGCGGTGAGATGCATTCACTCGACTCACTAGGTAGAAAGCAGAAGCTGAGACCAGGAGGCAAGTGGACAGACCCACCTTTAGGGTTCCCCCTCAGGGCTCTGGAAGTAATCAGGGAGGCCCACCAAGGCAGTGAGCATGTCAGCAAGAAGCTCCTAGTCATGGGGACTCTCAGAGGCAGGTCATGCTGGCGAGGTTCTGGGAGATCACTCTGTCCTCTCCCCTGTGTGAAAAGTAGGATTCAGGTACTTGGGGACAAAGACGCTGGTGAGAGAAAGGCATAACACTGGTGTCCCAACAGCGGGCTTGGGTTCAGGGCAAAGCTGCAAGCCCACAGGAAATTTGCTCATAAGAAATTACCACATGAATAAAATGGTAGGGAGGAAAGGATGCCACAAACTGGCCTGAGATTCCCTTCACATACAGACTCTGCAGCAGTGTGACCAGCTCCATGTGCTCCTGATAGATCAAAGTCACTTCCTGTTAGAAACTGACTTCAGAACAACGTTGTGGGTGGTGAGCACTCGTCAGCTTTAGGACCCAACATCAGTTCCCAAGAGCTACATGTCTACGGATGCTGTCATCTTCTTTGATTGAAATGCACTGTGCTTACAGTAAAGTACACATATCTTCCGTGATACATTTTCACAATATACATATGCCCATGAAGCTACCACCCAGATCAGGATAGAGAATCTGCATCCAGAAAATCTCCCTCACCCCTCTCTGTCAATAACCACCATTCTGACTTCCATCATCCTCATTCTGACCTATTCTTGAACATCATGGTATGCACTTGTTAGTGTCTGTCTTCTTTCACCACATCATACCTACAAGACTCTTCTGTATCATTGCGTGTTGCTATATTGTATTCACTTTCACTGTTGTGTAGTATTCCATGGTAAAAGTCCCCATAGTTTCTTTTTCTCATTGGACATTTGGGTCCTTTCCAGATTTGGGCTCTTAGAAAAAAAGCTCCTGTGAATATTCTGTGTCAGTCTTTTGGTAGACACAGCATTCGTTTCTGTTGTCATGCATCCAGAAGTGGATGACTTTGAGCACTTCTAAGAATAATTTCCCCACCATTCGGTCTAGAAAAGAAGTGATACGCAACAAGGCTCATCCCAAAGGATGCTTTGAAGCAGCACAACCTTGGATACATGCTTATGGACTAGAGTGATCTTGCTACCATGTTGTCATGTTGGGCAAGATGGCGGGCACTCTGTACCAGCAATTCCTGTGCTCAGAGAGGGAGTGAGGTGAACAGGAGGTGAAGCTATACTGTATGGGGGTTAGAGTTTGCAACCCAGCCTTGTGACATGCTGTAGAGCTAGTGTAAAAACACAGTCATGTGATTCAATAGTCAAAAACCGTCAATTGAACCCTCATTAACTATGCAGAGAGAGTCCAGCTGTGGAGAGCTCACTCCCTTCCATCTTCACTTCGACCTTCCCCAAGTCATGCCTCTGAAAAAAGACAAGCACACTGGAATAAAGGCTCCCTGGATGAAGGTGCAGGGCACTCCACATTGGAAACATGCTCCTGTGAACCTGCTGGGTCCTGCCCAGGGCCAGAGGCTGCCCTGCACCTGGGACCTCAAAGCCACAGGGCTGAGCTGAGCTGGGTTAGTCTTCCAATCCAGTCAGCTTTGACCTTTCTAAAATAGTTGTAGTAGGAGCTTCATGCTAAAAAGCCCTTCCTAGGGCCGGGGATGTAGCTCAGCGATATAAGTGCTTGCCTAGCAAGCTTGAGGGCATGAGTTTGATTCCTGATACCAAAAAAAATAAATAAAATAAATAAAAAGTTCTTCCTTTATTTTACCTTGTTAAGACTGCAGGGGAATTTAGCGATTTCTAACTCATGCTTAAAATGCATGTGGATGACAAACTGTAGACTTGCAGCCACTTCATTACGGGTGAAAGACTACAGGACAGATGTGCAAGCTGTCTGAGGAACACCCTGCCCACTGCAAGCCTCTTCCTGCTCCACGGCCTCCTCCTCATTAGACATCCTGAAGGTTCGGGCCACAATAAAAGTAACAGTGAGTGTCCAGAGTGTCTGCTAAGCAGTGGACAACTTCCCCGTGCAGCAGGTTCTGCCATTGCACTCATTGTGCAAAAGAAGCAGTCAAGATTTGGTGAAATGGAAGCACTGCCCAAAAGTTCTGCAGCAAGTGTGGCAGAGCCAGGAGCTGATTTTAGGTCATTCCACAGAGCACTGCCCCCCATAGAAGAGAAGATGGCGGTCGTCTTTGTCAGGAAGTTCTTGCATCTCACCACACCCAGAGACGGAAAGAGACCAGTATAAAACTTGAATCTGTCATTTCTGTCCCTTGGGCCTGCTCTGGCTGGAGACTTGGTAGGAAGAGATTCATTCTCTATCACTGGTTCCTTGTGAATTGTCTGCGGATTTTAGCCCCTTGACCCTGTTGTGACAGAAAATCAGAAGTAAAGATTCTGCATGGATAGGAAGAAAGACTCAGGCTGACACAAACGTGGAAACGCTTCCAGGGAATCCTCTGGAAGGTTGTGCTTGAGGAAGGGGGAGCAGAGAATTCTAGGAATGGTCCAGTCAGTTCTAAATCTGAGTTTCATCCTTGTTTTCCCAGACATCTCAGTGAGGCTGTCCTGCACAGCCACCCCCTTGGAACACTAGTCTTGAAACAGGGAACCTGCTCAGTGATCCCCAACAGGAATTCCAGATGGAAACACACCTATGTAAATGAATTGGAAGAAGGGAACTTCAAAGAGGCTTTTCACAATTTCTCAGGTGTCCGACAGCTCCTGTGTCTAATTTCCTGTAGATAAATTATCAGAAGTAATTTTTCCTCAAGGAGAAAAACAAACCATGGAGACTTCAGAGAGGCTTTCAGTCAAGGAGGAAGCAGGAAACAAAGCTGGTAGGACCAGCATCAGCAGAGACAGGGCCTCTGTGTGAGCCAGCAAGCAGGCCCTCTGCCCTCCGTGGACATGGCTCCAAGCCAGGGCACGCGTCTGGATGAGTGGTCTGGATTTTGTCCTCTCCCCTGCTGTGCCGCTTGCCTTGTAAAGTGCGTAGCCTGTACTGCTGTCATGGGCGTAGACTTTCCTTCCTTTCTTTCTCATTTTGTGAGCTCACTTTTTTTTTTTTGCAGTACCAGAAATCGAACTCATGACCTTGCGCTTGCCAGGCAGGCGCTTATGCCACTGAGCTATATCCCCAGCCCCAAGCTCACATATTTTTTTAAAAAATAATTTTCCCTTTGTTTGTAATTGTGTATTGTCTGTACTGTTCTTTTGCTATTTTGTCAAAGGTTGTCTGTCTGTTAATGTTTTCCTCCTTTTATTTTTAAAATAAAAAAAAATTTCTTAGAAGGGAAAAATATCTATATAGATATACACGGGATAGCTAAGATAGTTGTACTACTGATTTCTATTACTTTATTGAAAGGAACAGTTAATGTTTAGTTGTTCGATCAGTCTTACATGCCTACATTTATTTATCAGAGTAACCAATTTGAACATATCAATACATAATACAACTACCACTGTGAATTTCCTATCACCTTGTCTGAAAATATGTACTACTTGTATTGTTTTTTGTGTTATTTTGTAAATGTCTGTGTGTCTGCTAATATGTTTTTGTTCTTTTATCTTTAAAATAATAATAATAATTTTAAAATAACTTTCCTGAAGAAAACTCAAGACAGCATTTGTGTTGGTCAAATTTGGGGAATAATAGGGAAAAACAAGGAAAGACATAACCATTCAAAGGGCAACCTTCCTGGAGCGCCTTGAAAGATCCAGCAAGCTGCTCGGGGGAGGGCAGCTGGTTAGCTCTTTACTAATTCATGAGCTAGAGAGGCTGGGGATTTAGCTCAATGGCACAGCGCCTGCCTGGTAAGCGCAAAGTCATGAGTTCAATTTCTGGTACCAGAAGAAAAACAAAAAAACAAAAAAGCAAAAACTAATTCATGAGCTAGAGTAGATCAAGGGATGTGATTCAGCTAGGGAAATGCAGGGCAAAAGGAGGCTCTGGGGCTGGATGAAGCTAGCACAGAAATCGCAACTCTCCAGGCCAATGCTACACACAGTCTGAGTTCTTCCAGGGAAGCGAACCCCAGGCTCCAGCAGAGCTGTGAAGCCTGGGCTCTGCCCTTCCATCCAAACATCCATATCACGGAGGATGCTGCAGTTGTCTTTCAGAAAATGTTGTTGCCACTTGGACACCCTCCAGGGATCACAAACATCAAAGAATTATTTTGAACCCCTTTATTATACGGGTTAATCTGTGCCATAGAATAGCTATAGAAAAATGCATGCAAAATTAATAAGAACTTTTGACTATTCCCCTAGAAAACACGAAGTGTGGCTATGAATATGATTTTTGCACCATATTCCATATATATGCATATGAATGTATATATGTATTTTTTTCTGATCACATCTGCAGCATTACTTCCCTCAAAAAACCAGTGGAC
Organism: Chinchilla lanigera; assembly: GCF_000276665.1. Classification (NCBI taxonomy): domain Eukaryota; kingdom Metazoa; phylum Chordata; class Mammalia; order Rodentia; family Chinchillidae; genus Chinchilla; species Chinchilla lanigera. Next base: position 23,094,452 of record NW_004955431.1, read on the forward strand.
ACTTCTTGTGGGAGCATGTTCTTTATGACCATAGTATCTCCTAAATGACTCACTTATGAGGTACTCGAGAGGAGGCCCTGGTTCCTCAGCACACAGCCATCTCCTTAGGGCCGGTAGGTGTCCTCATGACGTGACTGCCATCTCCCCTCAGAGAGAGTGAGCCACAACGCTTCTATGAGCTCATTTCACATGGCACGCCCATCACTTCTGCAATGTCTTATTGGCTACCCAGCTCATCCTGGTGATGACCAGGTCACGCAGGGCCACTGGGAGCTGTCTGGGAGGCTGGTGGCCATACAGCCTATTGCCTGTCTGTACTTCTCTCACTGCCCAGGACTCTGCACTCTCCCAGACTTCCTGCTTCCTGGGCTCGTCTCGCTCCCACTCCCATGGCCCCTCCTTTAGGCTCACTGCCTCCATCATAGCCCCCAAGGGATCCCCTTCCCACGAATGTATGTCTGTGTGCAGAAAGGCAGGGAGCCTCACCTTGGTATCTCCCTAGGCTTCTCTCAGCTGCCCAGACCTGCGCCTGGCTGGACTAGAAGGCCTGGTGGAATGCATTTCGCCCAGCCTGGGAAAGAAGAGGTCAGCTCACCATCCTTGTCCATCCAATTGACAATCTAGCTCTGGCCACAAAGGAAAGGAAGAGAACAAAGTTCATAGCTGTGCTTTATGCTTTGAGTGCCATCTAAGGTGTATGTCCTTGTCCTAGCATAATTATTAATATCACTCTAAAGTGTTCTATTACACATGGTAAGCTATATGGTTATCTTATCTCTCTTTAACAATTCTGGACAAGTTATCAATGTTCCGCAATGTGCAAATGTTATAAAATGTGTGAATGCTAGAAAATGTTGTAAGCGCTATCTATGGGCTGGATCTAGGCTGCAGCAGGGTGGCAGCTGCACCTGTGAAACTGACCACTACAGACAATTACATGATGTGTTATGGAATGTGAGACTCTGAACACTTCCGTGGTATTTAACATTCTTTGGCATTTCAATGACCTTTTATGATGCCTAATACAAGTTAAAGGACTCATTTATTCCATGATTATCCTATTTTATCCCAGAGAAAATTAGACACTCGATGCAGGTGCCCTGGGCTGAGTGATGTATTGCATTTCAGAACCCACTGACTGGATGCTAATTTCTGCCATTTGCATAGGGGCCATGCTATCGTTCGTATCACAGTATCCATGTCAGCTCAATTTTCAGAGCAGCTGTACTGAGACATTGACCTGCCACCGATTACAGTGGTTTAATGGAGCACAGTGAGGCAGTAATTATTTTGCATTACCCTGATCAAGTAACATACGGCCCAGAGTTATCACAGTGAGATCCTAGTGCTTGGTCAGGAAGGGAAAAAAAGGCAGTGAATGTCATTTAAAGGGTGTCATCAAAAATGAGTTTTGCAAGTCTAGAAATGTAAGAGGTCTCAGTCCCAAGATATTATGTTAAGCTTCTACCTTGTAAATGGCTCACAGCTGGTCCATGAAAGTCCCCTCTCATAAACCCAAGTAACTTACTGAAAAGTCACATTTAAAAGCCATGAGAACAATCTTTTGGGAGAGAAGAGGTTTGGCAGGAGGCTGGAGGGAAAGGAGGAAAATCTATTAACAAAACCCCAACTCAACATTCAAAGCTCTCCAGGTCAGTTGCTTAGGGGATCAGCAGGATCCCAACGGGTGCCTCCAAAGGAGGAGACTTGCTAGGATGGACTCCTAAAGTCCCCTGAGTATGATTCCCCAAGCAAGCACAGCCTAGGATAAAACACACTTATAAATGGGTGTGATACCCTGCAAAGAAGAAATCCAGCCCCTGTCCTTTATTTAGTACTCACCTGGGGACAGCTGACCAGGTTCATTATTAAATGACTGCCACCTGCTTAAAGATATTGCACACATGGCTGGAGATGTAGCTCAGCAATGCAGCACCTGCCGGGCAAGCATGAGGTCCCGAATTTGATTCCTTGTACTAAAAAAAAAAAAAAAAAAAAAAGACATTGCACATGCCATTGTCCCTACACACACACCCCAGCACGTAGGGTTGATTCTGCAGACTGCCACAGATAGCTACTGTGGACTCCTACAGGTGCAATTGCAAAGAAGGGTAAAGCTGCTCTGCCTTGAGTGTTTCTACCATAAACAGCTATCGGGCAACACATTCACATCACACACACATGGACACACAAGCACACAGACACCCAACACACACCTCCTACAAGGGCATAAGAACAGGAATTCAGGTAGCAGACCACACAGGAGCAGCTTCATGATCGGTGGAGTCCACTGTCCTATGACCAAGCCTTCCTCCTCTTCCCCTACCTTCTTGCCCCCCACCCCACTACTCTGTTCCCACCACTGCCCTGAAGGACTGAGTACTGCTGAGCTAGTCGGTCTTTGTAGGGTAGAATATACAATAGCTGAAAATATGGGCACTTGGACATGGCTATTTTAAACATTACTGGGGCTGTGCATCCCCATAACACAGCAAATATTTAATCACACTCAAACTGTCTATAGCTCTTTTTGCTACACAAATTTTTAGAATAGTTTTTCTAATGTTACTGGTAAAATTATTTAGCTAAAAGTAATTCATTTAATTCATTATAAGCTATGACTTTACAAAAGTTACCACAGCACACAGTAGGAATTCTTGCAAAATGAGAAATTTTAATTGTTGCAGTAAGGACCACATAATGCCACATTCTGTGGACATTCTAGCGTCTGTGTGAATGTGGACTGAATGCAGCATGGCATTTTCTTTCTTTCTCTTTTAGATTTCCTATTCTACACAAGTCAATGGAGAGCTCATGGACTCCAGATGCTTCACCCCCACTCCTTACAATGGATTCAAATGGTCCTAGTACAAGAGCCAGGACACCTGGTTCAAATCCCTCTCTCCGGCTGAACAAGTTATTGACCTCTCAGAGCCTCAGTTTCCTCATCTGTAATTTAAGATAGTAGCCAGGACCACCCTGGTAAGAGCACGGAAGCATTTGGCAGGGACAGTTCTGTAGCAAGCTCTGAAAAAACATTAGCTATAATTCTTAGTCCTTTATTTTTAACTTTTTTGGCATAATAAGCTTTATAATAACAATAAAGGACTTTCAAAGAAAAAAATACACTCAGAAACAAATGTTTTCTGTGTTCTATGCATACATGTATTCATAAAGTTGCGATCTTCATATTTAAATGTTAGAATTCCTTTTTCTTTACAATTGTGGATCAAAAATACTTTTACATTATTTTAATTTTCATAGTAGCCATTCTTACATGATGTATAATAGCAAATGATGTTAACAGCATAATTTGCTTAACTATTCCCCTATTATTAGTTATTTGGGTTATTTTCATATACATAATTTGTGACTATTTCATTTATATTTTATCCCTGGCCCTCTTTGCTTTGAAATGAAGCATTCTGAGAAGTTCCCACTTTGTAGAATAACATTTTCTGAATTTGTCTGAAATGTAAGTGGATCTAGTTTCAAAGCACTCCTTCCTTCCCTCTAATACCACTCCTCTCCCTGGACCTCCAACAAAAACTGAGCAAAAAGGTTGGGTGTGGGGGCACATGACCATAATCATATACATAATTTGTGACTGAGGTCAGAGGATGGCAGTTTGAGTCCTGCTGGGCAACTTAGCGAAACTGTTTCCTGAGATAAAAATTAATAAGGGCTGGGGATGTAGCTCAGCATGAAAGTCCTGGGTATTCAATCCCTAACACCAGAAGAAGAGGAAGGAAAAGGGCAAGGAAAATGAGAGGAAGAGGAAGAAGAGGTAGAGAAAGAAGCTAAGCAAAGGGAAATAGTACAAAACCTCTAAGCCTGTTCTAGACGTTGAGGGCAGAACCCCCTATACTTTCTGAGTGCAGGGCGGGAGCATTGCTGGGCCTGGCTCCGTCTGCTCCTGTGCACAATGAAGCTGCTCAATGCCTGTCCCAGCCATGCCACACCGTGTGACCCAGCCCTGACCAAGGCAGACTGACCCGGACAGGTGGCCCATCTGACCTGAGGCTGGGATGTGTGAAGAGCCAGGTGCAAAGAAACAAGCTAAGCTGGTTATTTCTTTCTTTCTGAAATTTGAACATACAGAATACCAAGAAAATTAGTTGACAGCAATAGGAGCTTAGGATGGAGCTGCTAGTGAGGAAGACCAGCACTAGGGTGGCACTCATGCCTTGAGCATGGCAAGATGAGTGACTTGCTTCTAATCAATACAGTATGGAGGTATGGAATCACATGTATGTGGCTACATAACTGTGATTATGTTATGTGACATCATGCCACCCAGTTTGGGAGGACGCTATCTTTTTTACTGGTTTTCAAGAAGCAAGCAGCCTCATTGACCTATGTGTCAAGAACCTCAGGGCAGCCAACAGCCAGCAGGAAACTGAGGTTCTCAGTTCAGCCACCTACAAAGAACTAGATGCTTCTACCAAGCACACATCTGGGAGTGTATCCTTCCCCACTCCAACCTCAGATGGGACCACAGACGTGACCCAGAGCCCACAGATTGACCGCAGCTTTGTGAGACCATAAAGCAAGTGAAAGCTAAGCCCAACCCATGGCTCCTGACCCATGCACATTGAGAGATAATAAATACAAGCCATTTGAAGTCCTGAAGTTTTAGGTACTGTGGATAGAGGACAGTATAAAAAGGATACAGTTGATTTAGAGAGAGATGAGCCACATAAGTCAGAATCTGGTAGGCACAGGAAGCTGGAGTACACAGAACTTGAGATGGAAAAATGACTGCCAGGGGCTGGGGATTTAGCTCAGTGACACAGCACCTGCCTGGCCAGCACAAGGTCGTGAGTTCGATTCTTGGTACTGGAAAAAAAAAAAGAAAAAAGAAAAATGACTGCCAGAGTAAAGTGCATGACTCAAGTCGGCAGAGAGGAAAAAAAGAAACTTGTGAGAAGCCGAGGGTCCTTCAGCGGTGGAGTGCTCGGGCCTCCATCCAGTGGCTGTTTCTCGGATTCCTAGGGATCAGAGTTGGAAAGTAACTACTTGTCATAGGTAGCTCTTAAATGAGTTTAATTAATTTAAATCAAAGTTAGAAACTCAGTTCTTCAGATACACTGCCCACATTCTATGTACTCCAAAACCATAGGTGGTACTGAAATAGTGTAAAAGAGAAAATCCAGATCATTCCAGAAAGTTCTACCAGCTGGTGCTGCTCTAGATGTTGCTAGGGCTGCCTGGGTCACCTCCAGTTCCTAAGGGGCTCAGTTCTTCCTTTACTGCCTTCCTATGCCCGATTTTTCCATCATTTTCTAGCTTGCTGAGCACGTGAATTTGAAGTCACAGCCAATATTTTGATAACTACTTTTCTACCCAGCTGACTATTCATCCGACACCTCTTCATTGACAACCAGCATGTGCTAATCCATCTCACCCAACACGCCACCTCTCGTGAGCTTTCCTTCCCTGTCATCCAGGCTGCCCTGCCCTCTTCCCCTCTGCCCTCCATCCCTTGGGGTAAGTCAGGAGAGTAGATGTCAGCTGATATTTTTCCTCCTTTCTAGCCTGGGAATGAACTTGGAGTGAAACCGTTACACTATATGGCAGGGAGCGTTTCTTTTCTCACGTGGGTCCCACTGCTCTGGCTGAGTTACAGGGTTTGCTTTCCCTGTTGACCTCTGCCCTCCCAGGCATGGTTAGCTCATTAACCATTTTGCTATTACTGTACCTTTAAATCAGTCACCAGAAAACCTATTCCCTGGCTGGTGTAGGTGTCTGGTGTAAAACTTTATCTCTCCCTCAGCTCAGGTAACAGGATATTAAAATATTTGTATCAAGCACGCTGAAAAGTTCAACTGTCAAAAACAGTAATGTTGTGTCAAGTTCAAAATGAAAGAGACAGTCCCAGAAGGACAATTTTGCAGAATCTGCTTTTGTCCAACCTGGGAGGAGGGGAAGGCACAGCAATGAATGAGAGCAACTAAGAGGAGGGGCCGAGGGGCAGGAACAGGGAAAGGCCTGCTTTTGATAGGGCTGGATTTTCACATCCCGCTCGTATGTAATTCACACACAGTAACTCACAGAAAGTAAAATAGCAGGTGACGGACCGAGAGGCACCTGAGCCAAGGGAATTTAGTGTCTAATTGTCTACCACCAAAGGCTTCATTTCCAACTTAGCTCCAGCTAGGAAGAGAAATAAAATGTAAGGAATGAGAAACAAGGGCTGATGAAGACGAGGGCGGAGGGGAAGCGAGACTAGGTACAGAGCAGTGGGAAATGAAACTTCTGTCCAGTCCTGAATCTCATGTGGGTTCAATACTTCGGGTTATCCCAAGTGGTGAGGGCTGAGAGCCGGGGGCAGGGGCTGAGTCTTGTGTACTTCGGTACCCAAGGCTGCAGTGTGTCAGGCGTCCATCCGTGCTCTGTGTCAACAGATGTACTCCCAGATACTAGAGAACAACATTAATTCCGTACACTCCCAGATTTCTCCTTTTGTTCTGCTTATGAGAAAGTTCTGAACTTTACCTCCCTCTCTGGAACACACCCTAGAAAAGAAAGAGTGTGGCTTGTGGACCAAGGCTTCAGAAATTCAGGTCTGGCCGTGCAACTTACCAGCCGTGGAAAGTTGGGCAAGTGACTTGATTGTTTTTCATCAGTAAAACAGATATAATAATTGCTACCTCACAGATTTTACAGAAATGATCTCATTAAAGATAACACTTAACAAGCCCTAGGAGTTCAGCTTAGCTGCTACCATCGTTGAGATTGTTGTTGTCATGGTCACAATCATTGTTATTATTCCTATTAGTCACCTTCCAACATCAATGGCACCTACCCTACCAAATCAGCCCCATCCCTCCTGACCACATTCAAAGTTCCCTCTTCTAACAATAGCATTTTTGTCTGAATCAAATATTTTGTCCCTGTGCATACTTTTATAACACATGTCAACACTTATATAAACTTTTATAAATTTCACATTTTGAAATTTTATATATATATATATATATATATATATATATATACACACACACACACATTTACTGGCTTATTATCTGTCTTTTCCCTATTAAATAGAAGACCTTTATCTGTCTTGTTCATTTCTTAAAGCACTGAAATTATCTCAAAATCTTAAGCAGGACTTATATTGTCTCCAGTGACTGGGAATTCCAGGGTGGCATCACTGGATTCCAAATTTAGATAAAACCATCAAGGCTCTTGTGCTCTTTATCTCTCAATTCTGTTTGCTATGTATTTGCTCCATCATCTGATCCTTTTTCCCCCTGGGAAGACAATATGGTCTATAGCAGTCAAAGAGAAAAAGTAAATGCTCTGACAGAAGTTTCTAGTGAAATGTCCAAGCACAGATTCTGATTGGTCCAGTGGAAGTTACATGCTTGTACCAGAACCAATCACAGGTAGCTGTGGGTCTGAAAGTATTGGATAGTCAGGGGCAGACTCCATCCTTTGTGGAGGAGGAGGGAGGAGTCCACCTTGACCAATCAAGTAGAGGAAACAGGAATACTATGGAATGATAGTTGAGGAATATCATGGAATGATGGAATGATTTGGTGGTGGACAATTAGACATAAATCCCTTTGGTTTATGTGCCGTTCAATCTGTCACCTGCTGCTTTACTTTCTGTGAGTTACTATGTGTGAATTACATATGAGCAGGATGTGAAAATCCAACCTATCAAATCCAGACCTTTCCCTGTTGCCTGGCCCTTACCCCTCAACCCCGTTGCGCTCATTCATTGTTATTTCTCCTCCTCTGCCCAGGTTTGACAAAAACAGACTCTTCTCAAAGAATATTAAGCAGACCAAATCAGCATCATCATCATCACCACCATCATCACCACCTCACTCTATACATGATGCCTAGAAGAAAACAATCACAGAATTGGTGTTCAATACTGTACATATTTTTAGGAAGAGTGAATTATGTGATGATTTTTGCACACATATACACATGCACACACATGCACACACCCCTTCACCCCGTGTCTAAAGAAACAAAGGCATGAAAACTGAGTCAAGATGCATCCCAGGATATAAGGCTCACACCAGCACTGAACAACTGGCTGATTCCAAATGATATTCTTTCTCCACTTTGAACACCTGTTCTTCCCCATAGACCAAGAGGGAAATCTTGCCCCTATCAGCAGCTGTTGGGATTATTATTAGTACTAAGTCAGACAACATATATAAAGGATCTTAAGTAAAAATGCATACAAATGGGTGTTGCTGATAATAATGTGACTGGTTAAGGTGTAGAGTTACAGTGTCTGGTATGTCTAGGAAGCCCCTTGGAGATGTGTCACACCACACAGAATATGGCAGCATTAGGACCCTCCCATGCTTATTTATTTTAATATCTATATAATACATGGATGTTTCAGCTAAAGAATGAGAATAATGAGCTGTGAGTTTGTAAATGGTGTGTGTGTGTGAGAGAGAGAGTGTGTGTGTGTTTAAAATCAAGATTTAACTAAACCTCAGGAGTTTTCAATCTGTTTTCCTAATAAAGTTTACTTAGAAACATTGGATCGGCAGTGACTATCAAAAGACCCCAGGGCTCTTTGTGTAAATTGAAAAGACTCCTGAGCTTGCTCCTGTTTTTATTATGGGAATCACACTAAATGTGATAATTTTTGAGAAGCGCGTTTGCTGTCAACTTCTAATTGTGCTTGTTCATAAGCAGCTGAATGGGAACAAATCATCTCAGTCCATCTGTGATTACAATTACCAAACATAGCAACCTTCCCATCAGACCCAAAATAGAAAAACCTCACCTATAATAACTTCACGTCCAACACAGGCTGGGTCACAGACTCCCAGAGGGCGGGTGGCATCTAACATTTTCTCCCTGAAGCTTCCTTTCCTAATTCAGAATTGTGTGTGATTTGAGGTTTAATTTAGGGCTACAGTCTCTGATGACCAGGTCTGAAGTTCACCCCCCAGCCCAGCTACCCAGATGTGTGCTGTGACCAGGCTCACCAACCTCTGCCTAATGGTTACCATTTTGAACTCAGAACTAAGCTGATTGCTAATGCACACTTGGTTATATTTTATATAGTTTTGTATAATTCTTTCTGTTTTGTAAATAAAATTATCTTCTTGGCAAGTTTCCAAGCTCCATGGTGGCTTCCTCTTACTTTAGAACTAGAAAGGCAAGAAAAGAAAAGGGGAAAAAAAAAAAAAAACCAGCAAAACTCTGAGGTCTAAACAGTCATTTAGTCCAAGCTTGATTAAGCAGATGAATCAATTGAGGCACAGATAAATTAAGTATATCCATCATGGTTTAAGGCACATAGCGCAGGCTTGTTATCAATCTTTGCTGGAGCGAATTAGTTGGATTTTAGCCTGTGACTATGTTTTAGCACAACTAGTGGTTTGCCACAAGAAGAATACAATATCTAGTGACATGGTAAGCATGAGGCACAATGTCACAGTCCCCTGTGACTGTGCATGGCTGGCCGTGGCCACCACCCAGGCTGATCTTGGCTGTCTGGACAGTCCAGTGGGACTTGGATTTGACCTGGAGCTAGACAGAGGCTGGAGAATTGGAAGAAAGGGAAAGAGGGGCTCTAAACCCAACCCTTCCCTGAGATCTAGAAATTTCCTTGAAAGGAACCCTTGGTAGGGAGTTCTTTCAACTCTATGTTGGTCGGTTTTCCATCCTTATAATGAATACTGAGATAATCAACTTACAAAGAGAGGAGATTCGTCTTAGCTCACAGTTTTGAAGGTGGCGTTTGGCCAGGTAGCAGCACATCCTGGTGGGGAGGGGATAAGCGGTGGAGCAAAGCTGCTCACTTTACAGTCAGGAAGTAAAAACGGAGAGAGAGAGAGAGAGAGAGAGAGAGAGATACTGGAGTCCCATTATCCCCTTCCAAGAAGCCAAAGGCACCCATGAGACTGTGATTCTAAAGCGTTCCACCACCTCCCATAGCACCAAGCTCGGGGCCAGACCTTTAATATATGGGCCTTTGGGGGTCATTCTAGATCCAAACTGTAGCAGACTCCTCGCAGCCAGCATTTCCTATTCATCCATGCTTTTGCTTTGCTCTTCCCTGTCTGAACTACCTTGTCTATCTTTTCCTCTCACTCTCCCCTTCCCTCCCCATTTTCTTGCCTCTTCTTTTCTGCACACCCTGACCTCCAGATACATCCCTTCTCTCCCTAGAAGTCCAGTCCTATTCCAGTTTTGTGTCTGTGAGCCTCTGGCTCCTGGCTGCCAGGCCAGGTGAGGCATGTTCCATGCATTATTTCCTATGATTCTCCATATCACCCCACACATGCATCTTATCATAATACCACTTAACAGATTAGAAAACTAAGGCAGAGATTAGTTCAATAAATTACTCGAGGTCATACAATGAGTAAGTAGCCAAACAAGTGTCAGTGCAGCTTGGTTTGATGCCAAAGCCTGGTATCATGATCTTGCTAAATGCAACTTTGCTCAGTTAGAACATGCGAGAAGTCTCATGCTGTCAGTCTTGGTTTACCTGCGTTTGAGAATTGAGGCTTACCTGCAATTTCCTACAATATTTGCTTTGCACCAATTAATGTGTATTTGATTATCTGGGAATGACTGTGATGCTGTTACCTTAGGGGACAAAGGCCTGCATCTAAATTCAGAGCCCCCAGAAACCAGCCTGTTGGCAGGGGTACATAGGAACACGCTGGGAGCATGAGTTGTGAAATGTCGTCACTTTGGTGCTCTGCAGATTCCTGCCTTGTAGAAAATTTTTATTTAGGGAGTATTTGGAGTCATGGGGCTGCACGAATGCCATTCTAGCAGGGACTGTGGGCTCTCTGTGGGACTCAGGCATGTCCGGGCTTTTGGGGAGGGCTGAGGCAGGCCTGCTGAGGGAGTGTACTCTTGAAGGAGAGGGAGCCTGTTGGGAAGCAACTCACCCTATGGGAGAGAGAATCTAAGTCCAGTGTAGCTCTGCATGACAAGTGTCCCTCGGCCTAATTCGTTCACTAAAATGTCCATGAACGGGCGAGCACCCAAGATGGATCCCTGCTGTGCTGCCATAACTCATCTCCCCTGATGGCAGCACTGCTTTCACTGTGAAAGAGCATGACAGCCAGCCTGGCAAGCAGAGAACCCTGAGCCATTGATCCAGTCACAAGCAGAATACGCCAGCGGCACTTACAAATGTATCTTGACTGAATAGCAAATTACCAACACTACCCTTTCGCATGCATCTTGGTGTCAAATTTGTTTTGTTTTACATTAAATATGTTCTATTTTTCTCAAACCAGAGTTTTGCAAAACATCTTGTTGATTTTGACATGTGGAGCTTGTGCACCAACCACTAGTTCCTTTTGGACAGTGGGCCAGTGAGATGGACACTTGTCACTGCACGAGGGACCCAGAGAGGCCACTGACCAGCAGCTCACAGGCTCAGTACTGGGCCCACTGCTCCTCTAAACCCTGGTTCCTTAAGGGGCTGCAGCAGTTGCCCACTGCCAAGGGCCTCTCTCTTTGTAACAATGCCCCAAGAACCCCACTTGGATTCAGTACAATTCATATTGTTTTTGTTTTCTACACAAGTTGCTAATAAATACCATTCAGAAATTCAGTTGGCTTTAATGTTATCTCAAAATTTTAAAGGTTTTGTAATGTCATTGACGCACCTCTTCTGGGCCTTTCAGGTTATATAATTATAAGCAATTGCTGGAGTCTTATGCTCTGGGATTTGTAAAGTTCATGTCTCTTTCATGTCTCCAAGCCTCGGTGGGTGACTTCTGTGCTGCCTGCAATGCTATTAAGAGCTGGCGTTAGCTGAGCACATACTATGTGCCAAGAGCTGAACTACATGTGTCACAGGACTCTTATGAAATAGACACTGGTATTAGCCTAATTTTATAGGTTGGAGAAACTGAGACACTGAGTAATAAATGGGCAAATTCACATAACTAGCAGGCAGTTAGAACTAAAACTCAAAGCCTATCTGCCCGACACTAAAACTGAGCTCTTGCCTATTTTGACAAACCACTTTCAGACAGATGGTTCTTTGCAGTCACCCCCATTCTACTACTGAACTTGTATTGAGCCTTTAGAACCCTGGTCCATAATCACCCTTCTTTGAGTCCTTTCTGACTCCCACAAACAGGTAAACTCTCCCTTTGAGCCATTTGGGTCCAATGCACACTCTGGTTTGTCTGCTTGTTTGTCTGTTTGCTTGTTTGTTTATCATCAAAATGATTTGTTATCACATTAGGCTTTTGCACCACACTATAAAATCCGCAAGGACAGAGAGAGCACATCTTATGCCCCGAGATGCCTGGCACAGGATGGAGGCTCAGTCCAGGTTGATCACCTCTTACCTGAAGAAGGGCATCCCCAAGCTAGCACTGTGCTGCTCTTCGGAGGAACACTGCTCTCCTCACCCATCCTCTCTATAGCCCGAAGCAAGCTAAGGAACAGGCAAGAAATGATCCTTCAGGCTTCACAGTCACCTCTGAGAGTGGGCTCCTCCTACAGCTCCCACTCAAAGGGGAGGTGGCCCACACGTTCAGTGACCATACTTATTGTCATGAGAGCCTCTTGTCTCACCGTGAACAATTGTTCTCTTCCTTCCTCAGAGCACTCTGCACCAAAAACTCTGAGCATGCCACGAAAACAACAGACTCTAATTGTCGTTTTTCATTCAAGCTTAATGATCTTCTCCTTACAACTAACCCATAATTACTGTTCAGAGTTCAGTGCATTCATTCAATAATGATGACCAATGCATTCTTTGCCAAGCATATCTAATTTAAAGGGTCTTTTCTAAATGGTAGCTACGACATGGTGACAAGACAGTACATAAGCTCAGATTTCTGTTGTTGTTAAGTACAAATATTTTGATAAGTGCAGCTAATATGAGATATTTCCTCTTAGCTGGAGATGATACACATTGAGATATGACACTGGTACCATCTGTTCTTCATCATAAATATAAATGAAGTGATAATGAGCAAAATGTGTTAAGGACTATCGGGATGATGGCACTCCGATGGTTTAATTTGGATCTTCATTAATCTAAAAATAAAACAATCTACAAATGACAAATGAACACACTTTTACTGATGCTGTGCAAGTATCTTTTAGGTGATGGACTATGTCTCTGCCACTTAAAATGAGAAGTGAATTATGCAAAAGAGATTTTTTTAAAGCTCTTATTCAGTCCTCTGTTCAAATCATTAACACCCTGTTCCCCTGGGTCAGTATTAAATCTTGAGATGCATACCTGGCCTCATGTTGTAGATGGTGAGATTGAAGAAAAACAAAAGATCTTGGTCCAAGCACTTCCTCACCGTGTGACACTGGCCAGCTTCCTTAACCTCTCTGAACCTCTGCTCTCTTACTTCCAAAGGTTGCAATGAGATGTTCGAGCCAGCCCAAGTCTTCTACCGGCATAACGCTTGGTACTGCGCAGCCCTCAGTAAATAGACATAGCCTTTATTGAGAATTTAGGTGGACATTACACAAATATCGTTTATTCATTACAATTTCTCTTTATTTTACGTGAGAAGAAACTGTGGCAGAAAGAAAGAAAGAACTTGCCACACGGGGGTCTGAGGCAGCCCCTGTCATTCAGCTTTATAGTTCATTGTTGTAGTCATTTTTGTTGCTGTTATTATTTATTCCCACTTTCAAGGGGTTTTCTAGCCAAAGTCGACATGACCAAAATAAAGCCAAAGGCTGTTTTAGTTAAACCAGGAGCCTGTTTCTAGTAAGAGTTCTCATATTGCAGGGTCCCTGGGGCAAAGGGGTTTGCTGGTAACTACACTTTCCCGAGCTCCTCACTCATCTCCTGGTCCTTTCTGTCTGACACTGAGCTCATTGACATCTGTCTGCCATTGCCTTCTAAAGAGACCACTCAGGTTTGGTTGGAGACGTGTCACAACAGCTCTGACAGCAACTTCCCTGGCGTCTGATTCCCACCCAGATCTCTGGCCTCCCTGGCCACAGTCCGGGTGATCCCTACCCACCAACTGTCTGTTGCTCCCTGCTCTATTTGAGCCACACAAAGGTAAATAGGCCTTACAGCTATTTGTTTACTCTCTCTGTCCTGTACTACTCAGGACTTCCATTTGCTGAGGACCATTCCAGGCAACTGGCACACATTTGGTCATTTAACGTCCACAGGAACCCTGAAATTGTCTTTGCTATTTTAAGAAGAGGACGCTGAGACTCAGAGCATTGAAATGACTTCCATCTCACACCTTCCTCCTCCCCCTGATCTCACCAATTCTGAAGACTTGCTTCCCGGGGAGACTTCTCCTGATCTCCTTTCCATTCCAACTCACAGTCTGTTTGGATGCCCTCTTCAGGGTTCACACATTGCAGGGGCTGCTCATTACGCCTGTAGCTCATCTCAACCTGTGCTCAGGTCGCCAGTGCCCTTGCCCGGCTTTCCCTCTGGACTTTACACGCCAGTGGCTCTGCTCTGCCAAACAGGGCAGCCTTGAATGACCAATGAGTGAACAAACGCATCCTGAGGTCCTACAGAGATCACGCAGCATGGTGGGCAGCACAAATCTCTCCACTCTGTGCTAGCAGCGTTTCCCACACAAGCAGCCCACCCCTCCGAGCCTCATTTCCAACATCTGTAACATGGAGACAACGGCATTGCCTCCGTGGCTGTTAGGACATTAAATGAGTTCAAATATGTAGATTTCTTAGAATAGAACCTGGAAGGTGGAGAGAAACCAGAGCAATGATGCTGACAGGGCATCACCGTTATCCTCATCATCAGAGCTGCAACAGCCAGAGCTCTCCAAATCCCAGGTTCTCTGGCCAGAAGTCCACATGCTTGCGGAAGAAAAAAAAAATTACCCCAATTGTAACCCCAGGGAAAAATCAAATGAGTGAATTAAAACACGGTGATAATTCAAATTTATAAAATTGAACTTCAGAAAAAAAATTGGCAGGGGAAAAGAAACAGAAGAGTTTACCACTACTTCTGGGCCAGCCTGCCCAGCAGGTACATGGGGCAGCCTAAGAATGACCAGTCACAGGGCTCCGGGAAGGGCACAGGTCTGGGTGGGGCTGCTGACCCTCACCGCCAGCTCCTTCTGCTTGCCTGACAATTCGGAGTTGGGGTGGTGAGGAAGTAGCCTGGGCTGAGCCCCATGGGCCACGCTGCTATGCTCTGGGTCCGTGTCCATGACTAGACATTCTGTAAGGACACCACTGATCAGAGCAGACAGACCAGATCTGCCACCGCTGTTGAAAACCAACCCCAAGGACCTGACTTTGAACTGTCCTCAGTAATATCATTCCCACATCCATGAAGCAGTGACTCCTTTCTAGCTCAAGCCAGGGTCTTGTTCCCGGGCATCCACTCAGTCCCTCCTCTGGCCCTTTGGTTGTGCCTCTGAGGCCCTTCCTGCTCCCTGTAAGTATTCTAGGCCTTTTCCATTCCCTACCGCTCAGTTCCAGCCCCTACTGTTCTTCTTACTTTCCAGCTGTTCTGAAACTGGGGCAGGTAGGTGCCAGGCACACAGTTCAGGAACTCCTGGCTCCTGGCACTGCCTCCCCTCACACAGCAGTGCGGCTCCAGCACCATGCCCAGCATTCTCCTAACCCAGTACTGCAGATACTGCAGGCCCCTAAGAAATACGCGTGGACCGAATACTAACATTCAGTGGGCGCTGAAAAAACCCAGTGATGCTTGAAGAAGATTTGGGCCTAACATCAAGTTCACGTGATACTGTCTGGAAAACTGTTTTTGTGTTTCTAATGGAAATGGCCCATGGAACACTTTTATCCCTTAACCTCAGATTTTTTTTTCCCAGAATATATTACCTCTGCTCTCCATGTGTGAAGGAATAACTCTGTGGTCTGTGGGAGAGCTGCAAGCCAAAGTCCAAAATGATGAAGTCAAGCACAGGCAGATATTTTGAGCTCTGATGAGTAAAATACACAAACTGTGTAGGGGGAAGGCACGCATAATTCACCAGTACTCCACATGGCTATTTATTCTACCCCGACTCCTTCTTACTTGGATGAAAAGTACAGATAATACACTGACATATGCCACAACTGACTCGATTCAAAGATGTTATCCTATTCCCTAATGGAAAAAAATATCAAGCAAACAGAGAGAGTGTAATAGAGTACGAAGTTTTAATCATTGTTTTTTGAAGGGTTTTTTTTTTTTCTGGATTCTGCATAAGGCTCTATATTCATTAAAAAGTGATCTGAAAATACTGTGAACAAATTAAAAAGGGAGAATGTTGGTTTAATGATCTCTTTTAAGTTTAGTTAGTCAGCTGTACCTTGACTCGCAAGTGCACTTAATTCATTATCACTCTTGCTAGGGTAAAACTCCTCTATGAAGGCTCAAAACACTTAGATCTTGAAATGGGTGTCTTAATGAGGGTGGAGTATGGTAATTGTAGTTAAACCATCTATTCAGGATAAGCTATTTACCTTTTGGTAATAAAAGCAATTAAGTGATCTTGCAAGAATGATAATAATTTGCCTTAGTTGTCTGCATCGTTTCAGATGTAGACTAGATTCTTCTCTTGCTCCTTTGTACAAAGTTTGAGATAGTTTGATGTGTAGTGAAGATAAACAAATGACACCTTGTTATTCCAACTTCATATTGTAATTATACCTCCTCTCCATAAGTAAATGCAAAAAGAACATCAGAAGTCAGAGGAGGCTCTGCTGCTCACAAATACGAGGGTTTCCTGCTGACACAAATCGGAAATTTGGATTGGAAGGAGGTCCTCTGATGCAAAGCTGATTACTCATTTGAAAAAAGGTAACATTCCTGTTTTTTGCAATTAACTATGTTCTTGAAAAGCAATGGGCATAGAAGAATCACACATCTATGGTGATTTTTTTCAAAGAAAACAATTAGTACCCATATCAAAAAAGCTAATTCATATTAATTAAAGAACACCCACATCAATTAAATATTATACTTCCTTTTTCACTTAACTCGCTGTACACAATGTGTTGCTAAAAAGTGTTGGGCTTCAAGATAATAAAGAATGACAGTTAAAGGGTCTGGAGCTTGGAAGAAAACTTTAGGGTCTATAACCATTTTAATTGCATATAATTATGGATAAGAAAGTGGAACAATTTAATTTCTGGGCCTTCATGCTATTAGAAGGCTAATGGAATAGTATCAAAATTAGTTAAGTAAAACTGCAAGAAGCTGTTTTTCATTCTAAAGTATAAATGGAAATGAAATGAAACGTTGAATAACTTCTCTTCCATCTTTGCATTTGTACACTATAATGGTAATTCAAGATCTAGCAGAAATTATTTACGGAGATTTAGAACAAGTGAAGTGAAACACACTTTTTAAATACTTGTTTTTTTTTAAAAACTGGAAAAGACAGAGAAGTAGGATGAAGACCGTAAAAACCTACCCTACTGTGTGCAGAATGCTTTTGGAAGGAAACCCAAGATGCACTTAGGGAGGAGCTGGTTGTGCAGGGCGTAGCAGTTAGAGGGAGTCTTAGCTTTACTGAATACCTTTTGTAATGTGACGGTGTTATTTTCAAAAACTGAACTGAATTAACTATTTAGGGAACTACCCGTCATCTTATCAATCAAATTCTAGCTATTAACATTGGGGTGTGTTGTTGTCAAGGTTTTCAAGGGAAACAATTTAATACCGGACTCATAAATTATAGGATTATTTTATAGTAGTCAACCAGAGAGTCAAATACAAAAGAGTGCAGGAAATCTGCCCACACACTAGAGACCCAGAGAATTCAACTGAGGGCCTGGACCCCACAGCAATGTTCTACATGAGTCCAGCTCAAGACCTCGAGCCCATGGTAATATCTTCCACTAGTCCAGCTGGAAGCCTAGAGCCCACAACAATGGCTCATGCAAATCTACTTCATGGACCTGTGCTGGGAAGGCCCAAAGGTCAGTGGTGGAAGCTAGAAAGTCTGTGCCAGCAGGATGGAGGGTCTGTGCCAGTAAGCTGAGGGATCTGTACTGGAGCCAGGAAGCAACGCTCAAAGTGAGAACCAGAGCTCCCCTAAAAAGTACCATAGCTATCTTCAGCAACAGCAAGGTCCGGAGCTCCTCCAATGATGAGAACAGCCAAGTTCCCATCAGGAGAGCGAACCCAACAAGCTTCTCCAGGAAAACCAACAGCACCACCTCTTCCTCTCCAGTTCACCTTTTTATGTTGCTGGCAACAGTCCTCAGATGGGCCTTCCACACCCAGCACCACGCTGGTTCAGTTCAGCTGGGTGTTACAAGTTGACCACCAGTTGTCAGTCCACCATAGGATGTACTTACAGCACTTTTCTATGGACTAACGTACTTCTCCTCTTTTTCGAAATTGGGATCATTATATATTTCATAACCTCTTAAGCTCTGAGCTTTTCCCTTATTATTAAATACCCTTGTGAAGCTTAACTATTGACAAGCTAAGAGCAAGCATGCCAGTGTATCATTTTTTTCATTAAACGGTCTGTCTAGTGTGGGAATTTAGCTATCTTCCATTTTCGGTTGATTTGAGTAGCTCAAATCACTCTCATCCTTAACTCTCTACACCCTCCTGACCATTTTGTAAGATATGTTTCATAGGAACTGAGCTACCACCTCAAACAGATAAACATGTTAGACCTTGTTTTAGAGCATGTTGCTAAAATGTCCTGTAGAAGCTAGGCATGGTGGTGCACACCTGTAATCCCAGCTCTCGTGAGGCTGAGGCAGGAGGATCGTTCTGAGTTCAAGACCAGCCTGTGCTACAAAGTGAGCTCAAGGCCAGCCTGAACTGCATAGTGAGACCCTGTCTCCAAAAAATAAGTAAATAAATAAAATTTCCTGTAGGAAGAAATTGCCACTTCATACTCTTCACAGCATATGGGAACCCCCTCTTCTGAGCCCCTCCTTACACAGGGAAAAAACATTTGGAGACTGCTTGTGTGCAGATGGTGTCCACTGAAATGTTCAGATCAAAAAAGGAATTTCTGTGCATATTTTATGCCAAAGGTGGATGTTGTAGAGATGCCACCATAGTTAAATCTACAAAACACATTTCTCCCCTCTGGTTGAATGAAATCCAATCTTCTCTCTCAGAGGCCAAGATTTCTCAAACACTAAGAATTAGTTCTCCCCGTTGAGAGCTGAAAATGTTTTGGGAGCCACAGAGTGTCCCAAACCAAGGAGTCATGAGTCCATCGTGTAAGTCTTCCATGTGAGACACCCGGAGAGAATCTGTGATTGAGGGGCACATGCACCTCCAGGAGTTCAGCTTCCCAATGATCTCCCTGCTCACCGAGGCCGCGCTTCCCTGGACAAGGCCACCACCTCCTCAGATCTTTTCGGTGGAACAGAGCAGCAGGGCATCTGGATGCAGCACCCTTGCAACGCACACTGAAGTGACTCTAATCTGCTTCTAGCTTAGAACATATGCCTTTATGGTACTACAAAATTAATGCTTATTCGATAAGGATGAGTTTCACAATTACAAAAAGCTCAAAGAAAATGAATATTGTCTTTCACTCAGCAATACACAGATAACTTCTGTAAATATTTCCATGTGCTTTGTGTAATCAATCTCTAATCTTCTAGGCATATACGTATTCCTTTTCTTTTAATTAGAATATGCTAACTATACAGAATGAGGGGTTTCCTTTTGACATCTTCATGCAACCGTATACACACTTTGATTATTTTTGCCTCCACTACCCAACGTGCCCTCCTTTCTCTCCCCTCTCTGATTTCCTTGCTCTTCTCTAATAGTCTTCCTTTACTTTCATTCCCTCTTCTTTCCTTAGGCTTCACATATGAGAGGAAATGTGTAATACTTGTCTTTCTGAGCCTACCTTATTTTACTTAGCATGATGATCTCCATTTTCTTACAAATAGCATAATTCTATTGTTCTTTGTGGCCAAATAATGCTCTACGGTATATATACACCACATTTATCTACTTATCTGCTGACAGGCACCTAGGCTAATTCCATAGCTTGACTACTGTGAAGTATGCCATAATAACCCTGGATATGCAGGAATCTCTACAGTATGTTGACGTTAATTCTTTCTTACTTGATAAATATATTATGCTTTACACATTATAATTTGCCTTTTCACTTAATATATTATGAACTGCTTTCCAGGTCATTAAATATGTGACAAAAAATGTCTTTGATCCCTTTGTAGTATTGTCACATGAATGTACTTTTTAAAAACACTGTGTTTATTGGCAAAGTCATCTTCTAAAGTAAGAGCTTTCTAGCTATCTGTACGACATATAGAAAATGCCCAGGCACATGGCTGGCTCCTGCACTCAACCTTGTGTCCTTTGAAATTGTTGGGTAAGAAGGAAGCACTAAGGGAAGATTGGAAATGAAGCTTTTGTAAATGGGGAAGGGAAGAGGAGAGAGGAAAGGAATGAAAAGTAAAGAAGAATTAAGACATGTTATGCACAGGTACAAATTCCCTTTGATGAATGTGAACATTATTTATGGTAAATACGTACTAATAAAAATAAATTTTAAAAGAGGGGGAAATGTTCATTTAGTTATGGAGTAGAAAACTCCAAAATATGGGAAAAAATTAAATCAAGAACAATTTTGAGCTTAATTTGCTTCACTAATACTTTTAAATTCCTGTTCCAGTTTAAAGAAATTAGCTGGGAATAGTAGTCAATACCTTGTGAGTTTGTTGAACACAAGAAAAACATTGGAGGATCCAATTTGCAAGCCCACACTTACAGAGGAGACCTCAACCTCTTATCAAAATATTGGAGAATTAAATTCATCCATATGTTTTAAATAAAAATAAAATATTTTGAGTATAGTATTTATGCATTATCTTTTGTAATTCCTTGCTTGAACCTACTTTTTCAATTAACTGACTGATTAACATGTTTAATTGCATTGGATAAGAGGATTTACAATCAATAGATAACCTTATGGGAAAAAATCTTTCTGCATAGGATGCGAACATCATTAATTTGTTTTCAAAACAATGACGAGTAATGTTGGACCAAATGTACCACAAAAATAAATTGAATGTCAATAGTTTAAGTTCGTGGCACATAGGGACAGTTTCAACTTACCCTTCTATATGTGATAGAAATGGCTCTTTTTATCCTTACCTAAAATCTCTTTCCTGAAAAAGCCCTGTTTGAGAAAATATGTTCCCTTATCTGCAGTTTAAAAGGCTACTTGTCATTTTTAGAGACATATCTAGTGTCTTAAGGCTCCAAGACATCTTCCCTTTGGACAGATAATATGGACATAAATGTCTAGGACTAGAAAATATCACCTGAGGGAGGGTGGTATTCTTTCTCAAGATAGGATCAAGCAGTCATAAAAATTAAAGATAAGAGTATTTCTCATTTCCCAGTCTCCCTAAATGATATGGAAACCTCAATCCCTAAAGATGTCCTGTTTGCCAATAGAAACGTCTATAGAACTGATTGTGTATAAATGAAACAGCATTGATAGGGAAAGTTACCAAGTTCTTCTGCATTGTGTGACATTTTCATTATTATTGTTTTTCATATGATAACATGGACTGTGATTGTTCTGAAGTTGTTTAGCAACACTGTTTATTTTTCTATTATAAGCCTTTTAAAGCAAATCACTTTTACCAACTGTTAATATTATTAGGATACAAATGTTCTTATTTATTATCAAGTATAATTTTCTCTTTATATTCCTTTTTTCTTGGTGGGTCATTTAATTATTTCCCATTTCCACAGTCAAACATCTGTTCTGATTTCCATTCCAACCAACATCTCCCTTCGTTCTTTTTCTTTCTCCTCCAATTAGAAGTTTGCTAACGCTAGGATCTCCACTCAGATCTTGGACCTTTGTAATTAATTTTAATCAGGCTAGTTAACACTTTTTTTAATATAAGGAATAAGCAAATATGTAACTAAAAAGCTGTTTATGTCTTTTATGAAGGTAACAAATATGCAATTAAAAACTTCTCTCTGTGACTTTGCAATAAATTAACTTGTTTTGTCACTATTGTGCGTGTATAATGTCATTTACTCTGGAGCTTTGACAGTCAGATTTTTTTTATCCTTGGCAAAATTAGCAAGTAATATTAAGATCTAAGAAATGACAATTAGTTTGTGAATTAGGTGGGATATACAATGTGTTAATTATTGAGGGACCAGTCTGCACGCAATTAAAATTTAGCATCCAGATAATGATAATGTAGTAGGCTTCTGAGTATCTAATGAAGTTGAAAATGTTCATTACCAATAAATTAATTCTCAGTTGCTTAGCCAATCTTTAAAATGTCTATTCAGAGGGCTAGATCATAATAATCACTATTGTTCACAAATAGAATAATAACATGATATCTTGAAAGTCTATGAGGACTATCATTTTATTGTTAGAGTTCCCTGCACATCAACGGGGAATCTTTCTGAAGACTCAGAAGTATTATAGCTACAGAGGTCTTCGCTCATCTTAAAACATTCTTTCAAATCATCTAAATATCAAGCAATGAGACACGAAGACAAAAGGACATCAACAGGGGAGATGGGTCAGGATAGCCCACAGAGCTCAAATGGATCTTTACTGTTTTAATAGTGACTCCAAAAATGTCTTTTTAACTTGAGCTAAATACACTCAAAATTCAGAAACTCAGTACCAAAGCGACTTTCTTAGTGTTATGGAATCCCCACTTTTCTAGGAGTTGAAGAATCAGGGGTATCTTAAGGAGATCCCAATCTTATAGGGGTCAAGTACAAGAAGAAGTCAATACAGCATAATAATTGCCATGGTGTAGAGGCACAAGCATTGCTTAGATCCTGTAAAGTCCCTCTGGCTGCTGAATACAGAGTAGACTGTAGAAAACCAGAGCAGAAACAGGGAGACCAACCATGGTCCATGTGAAAGGCAATGATGGCTTGCACCACAGTAGTAGCAGTGGAGAAAGAGAAAAGAGAAAAGGCTTGTAAATATATTTTGGAGCTGGAATTGCATCTAAGGTCTGGCTTGAGAAACTAGGGAGATGGTGCTATTATTACCTGATTTGGGGGAAAGTCAGGTTAGATGGAAATCTCAAGAGGCCTGCTTGGGGTTTGTGAAGATCACATCCCCTACAGGAGACGTGAGTGAGGAATGGCGGTGGCCTGGAGCTGAGAGGTAAGATTTGGTTGGAGATGGAATTTGGGCAGTCATTGACACATAGGTGACTCTGAAGCCCTAGAATAGGTAAAAATGCCTCGCCAGAAATTAAAGAGAGAAGACAACACTAGGCAGCAAAAGAACCCCAACATTCAGGAAACACAAAGAAAGAAGAAGAATTGGCAAACAAGACTAAAAAAAGGAACATAGAGAACTTTGCAGGTCAGGCTAGCACAGTTTCAAGGAACCCAAAGAGACAGAATTTCCAAGTGGAAGGGGACAGGTATCCAATCCCTGTGCAAGGGTTATTCACTGCAGCATTGTTATAACAGCAACAGCTTAGAAATATCCAAAAGCCTCAGGGTGGGAGACTGAAGAAAAGAAAAGCTGTGTCCTTGCAGAAGAAAAGGACATGGCATGATTTCAAAATGAACTGTTAAAAACTCACTTGAGGGACGTAAAGTTCTCTAGTATATTTTGCAAAAAAGAAAAATATAGAGGATATATAAAGAGTTGCTATAACATGTATTGAATATTTCTGAAAGATAAAATAAGATGGTTGTCTTAAAGAAAGCAACTGAATGATTTAGAAAGTAGTATAGAAGGAATAAGATTGCTTTCACCCTAGTGGTGTACTTTATGCTATGATCCTTGATTAATCAACATCAAAAACTATTTATTGTTGTTTATTATTACATTGTTTTTGTTGTCCTTTATCTCCAAGAGTTATACTATTTACATTGCCTTAGATCATGTCTATCACAGTTATTTGGATAATTCTGTACATAATTGATTTCTGCAGTCACTGCTGGTTATTTGTTTTGTTTTGTTTTATTTTAAAAATAAAAGGAGGAAAACATTAACAGACAATCTTTTACAAAATAGCAAAAGAACAGTACAGACAATACAGAGTTACAAACAAACTGGTAGGAAATTAATAATGCTTGTTGAATTACTTATTGATATCTTCAAAGTGGTTTCTCATGAAAACAAATAGAGACATGCAATATTGATCAATCAAGGACTCATTAACAGTTTCTTTCAGCAAAGAAATAGAAGACAGTAGATCAACTATGTTAACTATCCTGTATATACATACATACAAAATTTCTCCTTCTTTCCTTTCTCTTTTCCCACATCCCAGTTGTCCTTTACTCTTGAGCGCTTTCCTATCATTTCACAATGTCTATCATACCTCTGAGTTTTTATTAACTCTTGCAGGTTTTACACTAGTGAGACAATGTGGTGATTGCACATGCAGGTCTGATTTATTTCACTTGTGAGTATGGTCTCTAGTTGTGACCATTTCCCTATAAAAGCCTTGAGTTTATCTTTCTCTATAGCTGAGTAATATTCCCTTATACTAAAGTACCACAATTTTCTTATCCACTCCTCGGTGGATGGACATTTGGGTTGCTTCCACAATTTACTGCTTGGTTATTTTTACATTTTTACCACACAGTTCCTCATTCATGAAGATTTTACTTTTTTTTAACCACTCCATCAGCTACAGTATATGTCTAGGTAATTTTATCATAAAAATGTATATTTTCTGAGTCTTTAAATTGGTAAGAATTTCTTCCTGTTGCTGTCATACAAAAATAACTATTTGGTAGAGGTCTTTGTTTAGGATCCACCTAAAACAGAGCCTGAGGCAAAGACTTGGGTGCAAGTTCGTTATTTTGGACCGATTCCCAGGAAACAGGGAGAGATAGGGAAGAAGGAAACACAACAGGTTCATGACTGGGTTGATACCACTCTGGAAAACTAGGATTATTCCCGACTTCTGGGGACATCTGTGGGACCACCCAGAACATGCCTCAAAACTGTCTCACAATAAGTGGAAAGACATTCATCTACCAAATACCTTTTCTAACTGGTCAAAAATTTCCCCCTGGAACACTCACTCCCTTTCTACCTGACTCTACAGAAGTGGATCTGAAAAAAGCCCTTTGGCAGAAAATTGTCCTAACGAGGCTTGAAGTGAGAAGCCAACAGCATGTCCAGGAGCTGCCACTTCAGCTGCCACCAAGGCGGCTAAATTACACATGGCCTGAGAGATGTGGTACATAGCACAAAAGGCATTTGCTGCAGCTAACCATAGAGTTCTTGCATTGCAGCCATATACTCTGTTAAATGGAAAGCTGTAGATAAGGTACAGAGACAGATCCTATCAGTTACAGCTCGTGTCTACCTCATTTGAACATAGTTTGTACAGTTGGCCACTTGTGATTGAATGAGATTTGACTCCTTATTGCAAGATGAATATATTCATTGTGTGTTGCAAGCATATGCTAATAAAAATTCTTTTTACATTTAAAATAGTAAAAAAATACAAGAACAAGTTGCAATCTGCTTATACATTACATTAGGTTACAGTGCCCTGGGTATGGAGAAACCTTTAGGCCAAACTCAAAATATATACACAGGCAGCTTTCAGTTAAACTTAGTTCAACATAACAATTCTCAAACCTCCATGGAGGTTGCTCTGTATCTTATGGACTCTCACACTGCAGAGAAGTCTGAAGCCAGCTTGCAATTCATTTCCTTTTCAAGTACATAGGATGATTTTAAGATTTCACAAGATTCGAGATATTGGTATTTTTCCAGGGCTTGGCATTTAATTTTACCTATATATACTTTCAGTCCACACATTCTGATTTTTCTTCAATTTAGGAAAGTTTTCTTCTTTGTATATTTTCTTCTCTGCAATAACTCCACTTAGACGTATAAGTAAGCTGAGTAATCTGACCTCTCATATCAATTATTATCCTTCTGATTGCTGCTCATTGACGCTTTCCTCTACATTCTGAGAGGATTTTCTCAAGCCTGTTTTTCACATCTGAGAAAATTTTTCAGTGGTATCAATTCTATTCTTAAATGTTTATAATATTTTAAATTCTATTTTGGCATTTTATATAT
>NW_004955431.1:23120533-23135246 GCF_000276665.1 Chinchilla lanigera
TTTAAACCCCTGCCAATATCTCTTTTATTTTGGCCGGTCTAGTTATCTTTCCAGGCTCTCCACAGAAGCTATTCCTGGGATATCTGCCCACTAAGGTAGGGCCTGGTCCCATCCCATGTAAGGGAGGGGTGAGGTCTGCACCCCCAGTGATATGAGGTGCTCCCTTATCACTTTGTAAGAAGAGGAGTCATCTGAATCCTGTGTTCACTTCCCTGAGAGACAAAGCTAGTTTGGGGAGCGAGAGACCTGTGCAGCCCCACATGGCCCCCCACTCAGGAGGACCCTGCACACGGTCCTGCTGTTGCCATATTGAAATCCTTAATAAATTTTTAAAATTAGGTTCCTGCATTTTCATTTTTACTGGAGGCTGCAAATTATGCAGCTGCTCCTGACCAGAAGTTATTCCCTCTGGTTTGTGACATAAGAGTGATCCTCTCTAAATCTGACCAGAGATCCAGCGATTCTAGTCATGCTTTACCAACTCCCCTCAGAGGTTGCTAAAAAAGGTAAGAAACTGGGTGCTTCCGCTACATAAAACTATAGAGAAATGGTCCAGCAGAAGCCCAGAAGTCCAGTATCCAAACTTGCCATGCCAAGCACCAGTCTGCTCACAGGCTCATCCACCAGTCTCCCACAATTCATCTGTGAACCCAGTGAGGGGGATGTGAGTCTGTCACTATAAAGCACTCTATCTCATTTTCTCCTACCTTCCTTGAATATTGTCCTCCTCAAGCTTTACAGGAGAAGAGATACAGAAGATTCCTTGTGTTAGATCTACAAGGCGAAAGCCTTGCTCCCCGGATTCTGATAGGCCACTGCTGAACCATCTCCTATCGGCACTGAAAAATCAGAATCCACCTTTTCAATAAAAACCTGATAAACGCAGTTCATGTTAGCTTGCTGGCCTAATAAGCTAATTTATATTTATTTGCTAACGTGAATCATTTGGTCTAATAAAAATAGTACCTAACAAACTGGATTCTGTGATGGGAAGATGGCCTCCCACTTTGAAAATAAATGTCAAGTCTTTACCTCAACATTTGTTTTTGGTAAATGCAGCATCTCTGTCTCGGCATTTAAATAGCAGCAGGAGACCTTAATCAGACCAATGGAGGACGCCGGCACTGGCTGGAGAGAACAATTGACTTTTGTCGACTAAAAAGAAGTTCAAAGTGTAATGCTGACTACTGTATATTCCCTGGGGTGGCATCTGGGGGAAGAAGAGAGATAAATGATTATCCAGCCACTTGGATTTGTTTGTGCATTTGAGCCAAAAGAAATGACCTTCTTGTGTCCCTCCTTTTGTAGAAGAAGGAGTGCTGTAAGGTTATTTCACTCACTCTCTTTGTGTGCTTAAAGCCCATGTCCCCAAACACCACCAGCACGAGCAGAGGCCAGGTACCCTCAGGGTACATTGCAAGACCGGAAATGGGAACCGGAGACACAGAATGGGTGGTCTTCCCAGATTAACTGCGAAGGAATACGTTTGCTCCTGTAAGGCTTCTTCACACTGTGCCATGAGAAATATCAGCAACAAAACCAAAAATGCAGCATTCCCTAGTGATTGTTAGCATTCTCCTAAGCAACACTTCTCAGGGTCTTAAAGCACTCTGTTTTCCAGTAGCCAGAGGTTGTGTCTGTATTGCCAAGTTCAAAATGCAGCCCATGTTTAAACTATTTGCATGCGTGCCCATTGGCCAAGCACTCTGATTGTTCAATCTGCTGTGTGGCTGCTTCTTTACCTGGATCATGGAAGCATGACAGCCTCCCTAAGCCATTTTAAAAAGAACAGTCAGAATAGGTCCCTTCACTAAGACAAGAAAGTCACCATTTTCATTAAAAATGAAAATAAAGCAAAACTGTCCAGATGTCCCTGCTTATCCCTGGCTCCAGGGTAAGAGCTTGCTGAAGGACAGGCCAAACACCTCCATCACCCTGGCCCACCTACTGCACCAGTCTCCCCAGACCAGTCCCCCTCCTACTGCTTCCTTCCAGAGAATGCACATGGTTTCCTGGGCAAGCAGGTGTCACCTGCCAACCTGCAAGCTTCAAATTACTGCTGAGCATATTCCCAGTAGATAAATGCGATTGGAGGTGTTCTTAGAGCACCTCGGAGCACTTGCCATCTTCAGGGAGCGTTGAGCCATGTGTGTCCACCCTCTGAGGGGGATGGTGGTCTTTTTATGACACTGACAGCAAAAGATGCTAAGTAAGGGCTATTGAGGGGGTGGGTTTTTATTTTCAACTCAGTATTATTGGAAACTATGGCTTTCATAGGTGGGGAGTTTGGCCAGGAGAAAGGTGCTATTTTCTCCCTTACTTTAGCTTCTTTCTTTACTTGCAAAACACTGGTCAGTCCTGGAGAAGAGCACAGGTCAGTGTGGCTCAGGGAAAACAACTACACACTGAGAATCACATTCTCAGTGGTTTTGACCCTATCTTATGGGCTCATGAGTTCTCCTCAAGGTTTGTGAGAAGCGCAGCATGTAAGGTATGTATGTGAACCGAGAAACAATAAATCCATGAGAGGAAATCAACTGTCACTGATGATGGGCCCTGGAGTGTCACACCCTGGGCTGAGCATGCTCTCAGCGGGTCCTTCCTAATTCACAGAGGACACAAAAGCTCAGAACACACACTGCGCTACCCAGACAGTAAGTGACAGTGTCAAGGCTGCACCCACAGCTCACCACCCAAGGGCTCACACTCCCCCTGCTGTACCGATGAGTGCCCTGAGGATGGGGGCCTCATCGGCTGAGTCAAAGCTGTGCACTTCATGTCCATGTAGCCTGAGTGGTCAAAGAGTATCCTGCAGTTGGAAGAACCTTGGACTTGGCTTAATGATCTGCCATGACCACCTTGAAATTCTTAATAATTTTAGTACCTCACTGACCCTGCTTGTGGGTACTATCTGGCCTCCCCCTTCCTATGCTTTCCTGGTGGGCCACTTTCTCACATCCCATAAGCTGCCTCTCTGAGCCCCACATCTATGTCTTTCTTTAAGTCACTATTGATATCTATCCTGGGATGAGATAGAGTGTCAGATACAGGCACATCTGGGTACCATGCTATTGCTTTTGATCACCATGATAACCAGGCAGTGGAGCAATTCCTATTCCCATTTTATAGATGAGGAAATTGAAACACTGAGAAGTTAACTTTCCACCACTGATGACTGAACTGACGTTTAGACCCAGAACTATCTATGTATCTTCTTCCATTAAATTATACTTCTTCTTTCATCCCTTCTGCCAATCCAACTTTTAGGCCAGGGGCTGGCAAACTTTTTTCTGCAAAGAGCTAGATAGTAAATACATCAAGTTTTATGCGCTATATGGCCTCTGCTGTGACAATTCCTCTTTGCACTTTGCCGTTGTAGCACAAAAGTAGCCATAGACATTACATAAAGAGGCTGTGTTCCAGTGAAACCATGCTCCCAAAAATGTCCACGGACTGTGGTTTACGAGCCTTTGTTCTATATTAATTACGCTCAAGAGCTTCTCATGGTTTCTCTTGCCTCACGTGGGTGCTTCTGGGCCTGATTTCCATACTTGGTGAGTCAGAAACTCGGAAGGAAATGGAATTCTACTCGGGGGGTGCAACTCAAGAGACATTAATGATACACAGGCATAGGCAGCTTAAGAAAACCAGCAAGCATTATTGAGGTGCCCATAGACGAGTAAAAGGGGGCTGCTATTGCCATCCCCTAAGCAAAGTGGCAGAAAGAGGAAGCAGCGTTAGCGATGACCAGCAGGATCTGCTGCCAAGGAGAGGGGGCTCCCCAGGAGAACCATAAGTATGGCACAATTGAGAAGTAAGGACTGTGATTGTAATGGATTGATAACTGATGGTTGGCTTGTGATCCCCAGTTCAACTAAATAAGTGCTGAGGGTGGGAGGCGCACCTGGGGACTGTTGCCATCAGCATAAGAGGCAGAATGAGAGAAGGAATAATGCATTAATTACTAGAACGTTTCTTATCTGCCTACTTGTTCTAGTTACGTTCTTGATTCTGGCTCAATAGAAGGTGATTGTGATTGGTCACTGGGGCTGCAGTCCAAGATGCTGTATGCCCCCTGATCCCAGACTTTTGCCTCTCTTGTTTTTCCTGTCTCTCTTGATTTTTCTATTTATCCGTGGGCACCTCGTTCTCGGGACCTGTCACTATAGATAGAATGACACACAGTGATGCTACTTTCAGAGATATGCCACCAAAGCAGAGGGGCAGAGAAGCATCCAGGCTCCCTCTCTTCCTACCCTCTGATTTCTACCAGCACATCCTATTGTCCAGACCCTGGTGGAAGCCAACCGGAAAGGATGCCCTAGCAATGCCAGGTGGAAAGAACAGCCTCCGGAACATGGGGCAAGCAGTGAGGTATGGAGGATGAGTCAAGGTGGGGCAAACAGAATGGCCACCATTCTTATTTATCTTTTATTCCTCACATCCTCCACTGAACATGACACTGGATTTCCACATGCAGTTTACCTCCATAGCTCCTAACTCTCTGACTGAATTGTAAGGTCTGCATACAGTAATTAACAGAGCACTGGGCACACAGTAGGTGTTTTTAATGCAAAGGCTTTCCGGAGATGGCCCTGAGGCACAAGAAAGCCTAGAACACCTTCTTTGTATAACCATAAGGTCAGTCACTTCAGATTTCCCTCATTTAATTTGAGACCCTTCAGAAATCCCAGTATTGCTGAAGTGGTTCTGCTCCTACTATATCACTGGCAGAGGATTCCTTGAGGAACAACCACCTACAAGAGGCCTTTTGAGGTTCAGATGGTCCTAGAAGTAAACCAGTACTAAAGCTGCTTTAGCTCGTTCTCGGTGTTCAAAACACAGCAGAGAGTTCCTGGTTAGCTAGGGTGTAATGGAGCATCTGTAAAGTCTCTTGTCTGCTTTCTGGGAAGAATTTAGCTCTCAGAAAAGATCCTGAAATGATTACATCTAAAATTATCTACTAGTAAAAGTAATGAATAAGCAGTACATTGAAATGAAAACATTCAGAATAGGACCTGCTATATAAGAAGTCCAATAAATGTAATGATTTTACTATTATAACTAATGTTTCCAGTAAAGAATGCATTTAGCTGAAATTGAAATGAAACGGTTACAATAGGGCTTGCAAGGGAATAGATTTAGTAGAGGACACAAAATTTATAGGATTATTGGATAATATTCACCCAAAAAATCAAATGCAGAGGAGTACAGGAAATCTGTCCACACACCAGAGACCCAAAGAATCCAACTGAGGGCCTGGATCCCATAGCAGTGTCCTGCACGAGTCTAGCTGAAGACCTAGAGCCCATGACAATGTCCTCCATGAGTCCAGCTGGAGGCCCAGTGCCCACAACAATGTCCCATCAAATCTGTATCAAGGATCTGCACTGGGAAGACCCAAAGGTCAGTGGTGAAGACTAGAAAGTCTGCACCAGTGGGATGAAGGATCAGTGCCAGCAGGCTGAGAGATCTGTAATGGAGCCAGGAGGCAACACTCAAGGTAAAGCTCAAAGCTCCCCCAAAAAGAACCGCAGCCATCCTCAGTGACAGCAAGGACCAGAGCTCCTCTGATGATGAGAACAGCTGAGTTCATATCAGGGAAACCAACATGACAAGCTTCTCCAGGAGAATCAACAGCACACCATCTTCCCCTCCAGTTCTGCTTTTATGCTGCCAGCAACAGTCCTCAGGTGGGCCTTCCCACCCAGCACCACACTGATTCAGTTCAGCTGGGTGTTCCAAGGTGACCATTAGTTAATCCACCACAGCAGCTACTATAGCTAATAGCCCCAGAATACCTGTTCTCTGCTTCTTTCTTTCAATATTAAAGCTTCCCCACTTCTTCTTTACATATCACCTAGCTAGAGGCCACATTTACAAGCTTCCTTTGCATCTGGGCAAGGCTACATGTCCACAGCCTCACCAATAAGACATGAGCAGTAGTGACTTACGTGACTCTGGCCAATGCCCCTTATAAAAGAAGGCACTGGGCCTATTTTCCTTTCTTAGGGCTGAAAGGTCAACACGATTCCCTGAAACCAACCTTACCATGTTCTAGAGAGCAACACTCTGGAAATGGAGAATCACAACCCAAAGGATCCTGGAATCCTGGGTGAGCTCCCAGAGCCAAGCATCCTGCCCAGCTTGTACCTCTCACCTCTGAACTGTTATGTAACAAAGAGAATAAACTACCTGGTTTGAGCTATTGAAGTTTAGGGTTACTTTGTAACAGGTACTTGGCCTATATCCTGACCAATACAAAGCATAAGCACTTAAGAGGTATTCTGTTTTCCACATACCAGAAGAAATCCAGTAGAAATCTACTGGTATTGGTTCAACAGGCTCTAGGATGTCAGGATTCAACTCTGTGGTTCTCCTGAACTTTCATGTATAACTCCAAAATGGCAACTGTAGCTCCAGTTAGTGTGTCTGCATTTCTGAAGGGGAAGAAGGAAGAAAGAGAAAGAAGGACAGATGCAAAAGTCTTGGTGGGAGTCTCCAGTGCACGTCTACTTCCACATGACTGGCCGTGTTTCACTGAGAGGCAGCTCTCTCCCCACTTTTCTAGTAGAGGAGGAAAGGGGAAAGGGCTGAACGGGGTGCTTCACAGGCCATAATTATTAACAGGATCATTATTACAGTTCTCAAAACTTCCTGGGATGTCCCTGGTGGTTCCTGACTTTTCCCAACCATATTGCCCCTTCCACGGAAGGTGCTGAATCTATCCGGATATGGGCACCATCCTAAGTATCCCAAATGGAAAGGAACCATCAGAATTCCTCCTGAGCCTGCTTTTCCAATTTGCTGTCTGCAAACAGCTTTCCTTTCCTTGGGGGCTCTTATGAAAGTCAGATTTGTTGATGAGAAAGACTGTACCATTAATTCAGGAAGATAACTGAGAAATAGCAATATCTGGAGTTCCTGAGTGTGTGGACAGTGTGCCGTGTCTGCTAGGGTCATTCGTAGGCCCAGGGAGGCTTTATGGGAACTGGGGACCCCACAGTACTCTAGATAGTGGCTTATAATGAGCTAGAGACTGTGCCAAACACCTTACTATTACCACAGTCAGTGCTTCTCCAAGCTCCACCCAGTGAACAAAACTATCTGCGATTTGTCAGGTGAGAAAATTGAGGAGCAGAGAGTTTGGAAGAAGGGAGATATATCTGCAATGTTTTATTATGAGTTGTGCATGATAGCTGTGCCAAGAGTGACTTTGGGAATGATTTCCATGAATTTTCAGTGCTTAAAGGATGTCATACCGGTGTGTCTCCTGTAAGTGACTTGTACGGAGCATGGCCACTAGCAGCTCTTCACAAGGTCACACGTGGCACCTCCCTTCAGGAAGACAAGGATACGGAGGATGAGGCAGACTGAGGCCTGAGCTGGGGCTGCCTTCGATGGGATTTCCATGAGCCTGTGGAACTATTGCTGCCTTCACAGGGGACACGGAGCCCTCTTCCCTCTCCCAAGATGTTCTGTGTAATTTCTCCTATTGATTCCTTCACCAAAGCTCTCTGCGCCAATCCCAAAGGACTATCACAGGTACATTCAGTTTCAATAAGACAAATTTGCCTAACAAAGTACTTACCAGCCCTGAAACCCTGTGGGTGTTGCCTCTGATCATGACAGCGAACTCTAGGACTGGAAACCAAAGCAACAGAAGGGAAGCACTGTGCTCTGAGCATCTCAGTCTACCAGGAACGGTGGTGCTTCTGTCCCTCCAACTGGTGGGGCCCTGCCCTGCCCCCACTACCCTCTCTGAAGCGCAACCAGATCAATGTTCAACATGTCCAGCCAGTTGACACTCATCCAAGTGCCCAAGTATTTATATCTGCCCACAAATAGTGTGACCCCTTCTCACCTCCCTCCACCGAAAATGTAAATACGATGAGCAAAGCAGAAGGTCTCTGGACTACAGTGCTGCTCCTCATCCCAGTTCCCCTGTAAGTGGTGAGTGCAAAATATCTTCTCCTTCTTCTCCTTTGGACTACAGTGCTGCTTCTCATCCCAGTTCCCTGTAAGTGGTGAGTGCAAAATATGTCTGATCTTTCTAGAACTCACTGTGGATGCTCCAGGAAATTTGAGTAACATCATTTTTGTGGCTCTCGAATGGTCCTTTTCTTCTCTTCTTTATGCCCAATCCTTTTTACTCCTAAATAAATATTTTCCCCAAATTTCCGACTTGTAGGACTGGCCAACACCCCCAGACCTGTGGTCTCTATATTTGCCCAAGTCCTAAGAGATTGCTGCCATAGGATATAGGAGAAGGGTGCACGGTGGTCCTTTGTCACAGGGAGGGCCATCTGTCTTTATAGCCTGGCCAGCATCCTTTCTTCTAGCAGTAGCTCACTGGTTTTCCTTTCGGTTCCAAAGTTCCGTCAGTGTTTCTTCATGCCAGTCTCATAGTCTGGCTGAGGCTGACCTTTCCCCGACTCTAGGAATCCGACTGATCAGAGTTATATCCCTGGACTTGGAGATATATTTAAGGAGAGGTGTGTAACCCAAGACAGACTAACAGTGTGACTCATTTCTAAGATGTCTCTACCCCTGCTGATCACACTTTATGGGGTGCATTCAGAGACCCAAGGAGAAGAGGAGAATCTTAGAAGGTTTAAATAAGAAAATGACATGATTTAATTGAAGTTGCTAAGAGATCTATCGGCTGCTATGAAGAAGGGACAAATTTGGCATTCAAGGCTAGTGAAATAGAAAGATGTAGATGGTTTCAAGATATATTCTATGTGGCACACACCTGTAATTCTAGTTCTGTAGAGGCTGAGGCAGGAGGATCACGTCTGACCCCTGCCAGATCAACTTGGTGAAACCCTGTTTCAAAATTTAAAAAGGTAAAGGGCAGAGGATGTACCTCAGTATGAAGACCCTGGGTTCGATCCCCAGTACCAAAATAATTTACACCAATAGTCCCCCTGCTTCCTCCAAATCGATTCCTACAGAAAAAGCACTCGGAGCTCTTTGGCACACTTTCCTCCTGATGAAAACAACTGCATGGGCTTCCTCAGCCTCATCCAGAAAGCAACACCAACGGTGTAGACCCAGGGGGATTTTGAAGAGCAGGCTCAGGGTGAGGCATCTGCCACCCGCCCCCTTGTGGCAAGGACGCTGCTTGCAGTCTCATCCCCCAAGCTCCCTCTTACAGGATTTCATTCACAAAACAGGAAGGCTTTGGTTAGGGGCAGGGATTCTAAAGAACCCCCAAAAGTGATTATTATGGGATGCATAGAGGAAAGAGAACATAAAGAAACATTTTGACTCATCTTTCTTGAACTGGCTGTTCTGAAACAATCAAATGTTAAGTCATTCTAAATCCTGGGAGAAAGCTGAGTATTCTTAAGTGGGTATTTGGGTTCGATTGCATCTCCCCGCAATAGACTAAGGGTCCTAACCCTTGGTAGCTATGCATGTGACCTTATTTGCAAATCAGTTCTTTACAGATGTAATTAGTGTGTAAGTTCCGGTGATTCTGGGGCGGACCTTCGATCTACTATGGCTAGTGTCCTTAAAGAGAGACGCACAAAGATAACATCAGGATAAGGAGAGGGCAGAGATCCTGGTGAGGGAGCTGCAGAGTGCTGGCAGCCCCCAGATCCAGGCCGGCGAGAGCATGGCCTGCCCACATCACCGACTCTGTGGGTCTGGAGCCACCCAGTTAGTGATGCTGTCAAAGAAGCCCTAGAACACAAAGGCTCACTGAAATTTCAAAACCTGAAACTGAAGTTTTAAGTTTTTGCTGCCACTCCAAAGTTGGGTTTAGGAATGTGCAAGTGTTTAGAAGTACACTTGTCAACTTCCCAATCAGGCACATGTGTAACTTTTATTCTTCAGGAAGGTCTTTAGGGTTATTTTGGCAGTCGTACTTTGAGCCCTTTTAGGCTTTGCTGTATTATAAAAAACTAACTTATGCTTTTAAAAATTAAAAAGTACATTGTAAATGTATAGATGAATAGCACATATATACATGCATGAAAACATAGGATAGTTTCAAAATAATATATATCTATTTATTTAAGTACTACTAACTATCTGTATGGAACTGTTTTTCTTGTATGTTTCTAGATCTTTAGCCAAGTAGATAGTCAACTATTAGTTAAGCAAATGAAAGCTGGTACTAGTTCAAAGAGGTAAGTGGTTTTTGTAGGAAAAAATGACAGTCATCCCAGGAACCCTTAATTAAAAACTCAAATCATAAGTCAGAGAGCAGAAGGGAAAATGAGGCTTACATCAAGTTATCCCATCCCACAGTCCTTTGAGAGCTTTCTCCATTCTAATTTTGATGTATATTCTCTATCACTATCTCTATCTCTGTCTCTCAACCTCTCTCCCTTCTCTCTGTCTCTCATTTTTTAACCAAAAATTGAATAGCTATGCAGTTCTGCTTTGTATTGTGCTTTTTTCAATTTAAAAATCTCATTATTCACTTCTGTCTTCATTTTGTCCTCTAAAATCTCCAGAGAAAGAGGATTTGCAGCTGCCCTTACCAAGCCCCGGAGATGAAGCTGGATGGTGGTGTCTTTAACACATTGGGCCACAAACTAAAAGCACCCCATCTCATCTCCAACCATAAGGAGAGGCCGGCTTTCAGTGTTTTAGAATCTCATGCTCGGTTGTCCCCTGGTTTTCCAGTATTGGTGGCAACCCAAAGAGTTCCTTCGCCTGGTGGGTATTCTCATTGCAGTGCAGTTTCCTGTTTTAAGTGTCTTGCAGAGAAGATGGCTCTGCTTGCCAAGTCAGCCTCCAAGTCTCCCCATTTCTCTCCTCCTCCCCAGACCCCGTATTCTCTTTCCCAGTAGCTCCATGAAGCCCCTGCCACAGGGGTGTGACCTACTACACAGAACAACAGGAGCAAGGAGCAGTAGATTCCACTCTCTCTGCATGCCAGGGCCTGGCAAGGACAGGTCCACTAGTGTAAGCTCAGCCCTTCATCCTCTATTTTACTTTTAATGGGCACCATATGCAATTCATTGATTTATTGTTAACCTTTTTCTTTTCCTTCCTGGTCCTTCACGAACTCATTCCACCATGACAGGCGAGCAAGCCCAGCTGGGGAACACACCCTGCCATATGAGTTGGGTTCCTCTGAAGCCTTTTCTTTGGATCTGCTTTTAGATAAGGAAAGACGGTCCTAGGGGCAGGGTGAGCAGAAGAAGCAGATTGCATGCTGCCCTCTGATGGAGGAAATGATGTCATTCTAACTTATCAAACGGAGCCCGGGCTAGGATGCATTTATGGGAAACTGCTGTCATTTCCAACTGAATACATGCTCTCTACTTTAATTTCAGGATTAGTGTCATTTCATCACTGAGAAGACCAAGTCTTTTCCTGTTCGGTGGCATAAAGCTAATATAAATTCAAATATATGGTTCTTGGAAATAATCAAAGAATGCTTTAAAAAATCGACATAGATCAAGAGTTGGACAATAAATTTCCTCCCTAATGATACACCAAAAAGAAAGAGAACATTTGATGTTACACCCAAGGAGAGTTGGTTATTGAAGATTTATAGACAATCTGTGCAAATACTGTCCTTTCCTTCCAATGAGTTTTTAATTTTGGTTTGATGGTATCCAGGTGTCTCTATTTGACTGTGATATTAGATACATAAAATGTTAGTAATAAATATACATTTTTTCTTCTTAAACTGTACCTCTCCCAGGGCTCATTCACAGCCAAATCATATACAAACTCTGTTCATGTGTCAGCTGTGCTTACACATCTACACACACAGATGACACTAAATAAAGACAGGCCTCTATTCGCTCACATCAGCAGATGGTGTGAAAAAATTCTCCTTCCTACAACAGAAAGATGGCCTTCCAACCAAGGAATGCAGAACTTCTCCACTGAGCCTAGGATGCTTCCCTTTGCAGTGTTGTCCTGAGGCCAGGGTTGTCCCTTGTGAGGAATATCTTGGGTCTTTCAATAGGGAACCTAGCATTCATCTTCTGCTAATGTTCAGATAAAACCTTCCTTGCTTGGGACCCTCCTGGAAGCCTGGTTGCCCCAGGCCTTTATATGCCCTGCAATAAGCTATAATGACCCCTTCAGTATCCACCATCCTCAAGAGTATGGGTTGGGATCTTTTGTGGACCGATTATTGTGCCCTAAATATTACATGGAGGACCAGTGTCCTCTGTTGCCAAAGATCAGTCACATGCAGAGTGTCCCTGGGGAGCAGAGCTGTTCGTTTTCTAAAGTCAAGTCTCCTGCTGCAATCCACATGGAGTTCTCCATCGGTGCTAGAGCAGCCTGTTGCTACTCTGTTGTCATTCTCACACTCGGTGGGCCCTATTTCCTCACATTAGAACCATCCATAGTCACTCCTCTTCTGGTCTGCTAGAGATTGTCCAAAGAAGCCAAAAGACATGAAAAGGGACAAGCAAGCTGTGTGGACAGAAAACACAGCTTCCCGGGTCTCCTGCTAGTTATGTCTTAAGCTTCTTGGATTCTGCCAAATTATGTTTCTGATAAAGATCAAGTGTTGGAAAGTACGTAACACACAGGAAATGCTCTCCTAGCCACAAAACTCCAGACAGATGGCCACAGCGGTGATGGTGGTAGTAATAGTGGCTGTGGTGGCAATGGTGGCAGTAGTGATGAGGATGGTATGATGGTGCTAACAGTGGGGGAGGTAATGGTGGAGTGGCAGTGATTGTGGTGGTGGTGCTGGGGTGGTAATTGTAGGAGGTAATGGTTGGAGTTATTGTGCTGTCGGTGTTAGGGTGATAATGGTGCTAGTAATGGTGGGAGCTGTTGTTATTGTTGGTGGTGGTGGTGGTGGTAATGGTGAGAGAAAATGGTGGGAGTAATGGGGGTAGTGATTGACTATGATGTAGTGATGCTGATGTTGATGCTGATGATCATAATGGTAGAATTTATACATACTATTATTTCTTAACTTCAGTCCCACAGACTTCTGATAAAATACCCTATTGCTTAGCAGAAATTCCAATTCATTGTTCTGTTAAGTAAGTTTGGATGAAAAGCAAGCTGAACTGCACAGGAACTTGTCTCAGAAACTGAGTGGCAATGACTTGTCTAGAGGAGGAATGTCAGGCAGGATGATGAATCAGACCAGCAAGAAGCAGACCAGCCTGGTTTCATTTGTAACGGACCTGAAACTGCAGGAAAATGAGATTCTGATGTAGAGAATGATGAAGACACTCTTTTGGTTCACTGTTCCTATGCTTGTTGAGAAAAACCTGGGCTTTGGGCCTGACAGTCCTGGACATAATTCCCATCTCCCTTCTTCATGCCTTGGGAGGATGAACTTATTTCTCCAAGTTTTGGCACATTTGCCTTTAAAATGAGGGAAACAGTTCCCACCTTCAGGGCTGAGGATGGCTTGAGGTTAATGAACAATGGAAATAGCAACTGGCACCCTGTAGGTGCTCAAGGAATGTAGATAATGTTTCTACTCTTACGTATGCTCCTCATCTTCCAGTGAGGTTATTTGCAGTCCCAGTAAATCCATGGTAAGTTGAAAATCTGGTAAATTGAAAATCCATTCAGTATACCTAACCTAATGAACAGTATTGCTTAGCCTACCCAAATGTGCCTTACAATAACATTGAATATCTCATGTAATGTATCCAGTACTGTATTTAAAAATGAAAAAGACAATACCCATATAGGGTATGTGTGTAGAACTTGTAGCATAAAGTAAAAATATGTAAGAAGAATAATTATAAGTGGAAGACCACCAGTATACACCGGATCATGTTGATAGCATCCTAAAATAAAATCCAAACTCCCATGCTCCAGCCACAAGGCCCCTGTCTGCCGCTCCTGCTTCATCACACACTGGTGAGTCCTTGCACACCCTCTCAACTCCTTTCACTCCTTCAGAGGCATGAAATCCCTATATATTTCACAGTCTTGGTTCCTGGTCTTTCTCTGGCTAGAACTCGAATTCCCTTGCTCTACTGGATGCAAACATGTTTGTTTTTTGTTTGTGTTTGTTTTCACAGTCCTGGGAATTGGACATAGGAACTTCACACTGAGTTAATCCTCAGCCCTTTTATACCTTTTATTTTGAGATAAGGTCTCACAAAGTTAGTACGTTCCCCAATATGGGTTCAAACTTGCAATCCTCCTCACTCGGCCTCACAACACGCTGGGATTACAGGTTTGCTGGTGATGAAGTAGGTTTTTTCTTATATGTAAAAATGTCTTTAATTCAACTCTTTCAGAAATATACTTTCATTGACTTTTTAAAAATTCAGCCCTTTATATATTGCTGCATTTTATTCTTGCTTACTTGTTTTAAGAAATTTGCTACTAATCAAATCATTTTGCCACTCTATATATATCATTTTATGTGACTTTTTTCTTTTCTTGCTTGAAAGATTTGCTTATTGGCTTTCAAAAGTTAAACTACGATATGCTCATGATGTTATTTTCTGTGTTTATCCAGCTTGGGGGTTCACTGAACAAGTTGGATCTGTAAAACTATATCTTCTGACAAATTTGGGGTCATTCTTTTTCAAATATATATTTTGCCCCATTTTCTTTCCTCTCCTTCTTGAACTCCAAATATGCATATGTCATTCTGTTGGATATCACGTAATTGAAGTCTGAAGTTTTGGTGATGATGTTGTTGATGTTGTTGTTGTTGTTAGTTATTCCTCCTCCTCCTCCTCCACCACCTCCTCCTCCTTCTTCTTCTCCTTCTTCTCCTTCTTCTCCTTCTTCT
>NW_004955431.1:23135351-23151980 GCF_000276665.1 Chinchilla lanigera
TCTTCTTCTTCTTCTTCTTCTTCTTCTTCTTCTTCTTCTTCTTCTTCTTCTTCTTCTTCTCCTTCCTCCTTATTCTCCTTCTATCTCTTTTTCTCTCTTTTCTTTAGGCTGGGTAATATTTTTCAAGTTTACTGACTCTGTTCTGTTCTCTTCTGCCACTAAGTCGGTACAGAGAATTTTGATTTGACATATTATATTTTTCCAGTCTTAGAATTTACATTTAATTCTCTGAATGATTTCTTTCTTTAGTGATACTTCCTATAGTTTTTTTCATCGAGACTGTGTGTACATCAGTGATCATATTTATAATAGTTTCATTAATATTTTTGTCTAAAAATTCCAACACATGGATCATCTCTTTAAAATTTTAACTTGTATTAGTACATGTTTGTAGTACATCATGATTATATTCATTGTGGGATATTGGTATGTGTAAATAACACATCTTAATCCATTTTACATCCCCTTCTTCTCCCTTTCCTCTCCTTCCCTCCACCTCTCAGCCCCCTTCGCATTTGCAAAAGAGCTGTCTCCCTGTTTCCTACTATCTACCTTTTGTTTTGTTCTTTTATTTATTTATACTTTGGATTTCTTGTATAGAGAAACTCTGTGATATTTGGGCTGTGTGTCTGGTCTATTTTGCTTAACATTACAGTCTCAAGGTGAATCCATTTTTCTACAAATATATCCTGCTTTATGGAAGAGAAGTACTCCATTGTGTATAAATCCCCCATTTTCTTAATCCATTCATCTATTGACGGACATGTAGGCTGGTTCCAAAAGTTAGCTAATAAGAATTGTGCTGTTACTGTCATATCTGGCTCTTGGTCAGAGAACCAAAGATATCACATCTGGAGGACAAGCACCACTGCTCTGCTGTCTAAGCAGCCCACTGGGATCTTAAACTCAGCTCCAATAAAAAATTAGAGGAACAAAGTTTAATGAAAGAAAGACATTTTATTTGTGAAAAGGAAAAGGAAGGGAGAGAAAAAGAGAAGATAGATAGCTAAGGAAGAATCAGGGTAAGAGGCTCCAGAAAGATGGAGGACCCATGGGCCCTTTGTTCCTGACTGTTTTTATAGGGGGAGTTAGAGATCCTTTCCACCTGCGCAAACTTGCTGTAACTAGATTGGCTTCTGGGCACCTCTGCGTAATGACATTTCTTCCAGTGGTCTACATGTAGCTTCTTTTTGTCTGTTTGTTTACTTGTCCTTGACCTACCTTTTAAGGTCTAATCTTTGGGGTGGGCAGAAGGCTGGCAAGGGAGTGCTTATTCTTTGTTAGCTTAGAGTTAGTAAGGGGGCTTGTGGATATCTATTGCACTTTACAATGATCCTTGGGTGAATAATGTAGTGACTCTACAGTGAATATATATATATTCACTATATATATATATATATATATATAGTGACTCTAGAATATATATATATATATATATATAGTGACTCTAGAGTAAATATATATATGTATATATAGTGACTCTAGACTCTAGAGTGAATATGTATATACATATATTCATGCATAGGTGTGAATATGTACTGTCATAAAGTTAGCCAGCCCCACTGTCTTACATTTCTCATTGCTGGGACAAAATACTTGACACCCAAAATTAAATGGAGAAAGGTTTATTTCGCTCACAATTTATAGAGATTTCAGTCCATAATTGATTGGCTCTAAGGCAAGGTGGCATGGCATAAGGGCAACCATTTTTGCTGGCAGAAGGTACAAAAAGCCATGAGAGAAAAGAGGCAGAGAAAACTCTTTCTGTCCCTTATATTGTATGCAGGTTACCTGCTCTAGGACGGGTGAAACACTCATACCCATAATCCCAGCATTGGACCATGAATCAATTACAAACTCTAGATTTAGTTGCCTCCAAAAAACCTCCATCTAAAAGTGCACGAGGCTTTGGGGGTACATCTAGACACAAACCATAGTACCTGCGCTTGTTTTTCCTATATTTTATTGGAAGTGGGGAAGTAGTTTATCATTTGTGTACTTGAGTTTTGCTCTGTGTCCTGCTTGTCAGCTCTTTCTTCAGTCTCTTGGTGCAAGTCCCAAAGCCACTTGGTGCCTTTTTTTAAATCTGGTTTTTCTTTTTTCTCTACCCTTCTCCTTGACCTATTTTCCAGGGGAATTTCTCTGACAAAGTTTGTTTTTAATGCCTTCTACTTAAGATTAGCCAGAAGACAAGTGAGGTCCCTATTCTATTTTTTCCCATTTACATACCCCGGACCCTATACTATGAATATAGGTATCCATGTATCATTGAAATACGATGTCTTTAAGTCTTTTAAGATGATAGCTAGTAGGGAAATACCTGGTTCAAATGGAATTTATACATCTAGCGTTTGGAAGGATCGCCATACTGATTTCCATAGTGGTTGTACTAGTTTACATTCCTACCAACAATGTAGAAGGGTTCCTTTTTCCCCACAGCCTCTCCAGTATTTGTTGTTGTTTGATTTCTTGGTGATGGCCATTCTTTCCAGGGTAAGTGGAATCTCAGTGTTGTTTTAATTTGGATTTCTGTAACGGTCAGCAATGTCAAACATTTTTTAATGTATCTATTTGCCATTTGTACTTTTTTCTTCTGAAAGTACCTATTCATTTCACTTGTCCATTTCTTCTGTGTGTCTTTTTGAGATAGGGTCTCACCATGCAGTTCAGGCTGGCCTTGAGCTCACTTTGTAGCCCAGGCTGGTCTCAAACTCATAACAGGTGTATGCCACCACACCTGATTCACTTATCCATTTTTTATTAGGTTTTTTATTTGGGGAACTTTAATTTGTTTGAGTTCTTTATATATTCTAGATATTAGTCCTTTGTCCAAAGAGGAGCTGGCAAAAATTTTTTCCATTCTATAGGATGCCCCCTTACTCTGTTTGTTGTTTCCTTTGCTGTGCAGAGCTTTTTAATTTGATATAATCCCATTTGTTGGATTTTTTTATATTATTATTTATATTATTCTTGTACAACTGGGGTTCTCTTCTAAAGTCCTTTCCTACAGCTATAATTTTAAGATTTTTGCCTGTTTATCTTTCAACAAGTTAAGTGTTGCTGTTTTAATATTTAGATCTTTGAACAATTTTGATTTTAGTTTTGTACATGGTGAAAGATACGGGTCTGGCTTCAATCTTCTGTACATAGATAGCCAGATTTTCCAGTACGATTTGCTAAAGACACTTTCTTTCCTCTATCAGGTGTTTTTGGCCCCTTCATCAAATATCAGATGTTGAAAGTGTCTGGGGCTCTTTCTGTGTCCTCTGTTTTGTTCCAGTGATCCACATATTTGTTTTGTGCTGCTGCCATGCTGTTTTTATCACTTAACTTTCTAATATAATTTGAAATCCAGTATTGTGATGCCTCCTGCTATGCTCTTGTTGGTCAGGGTTGCTTTTGCTATTCTAGGTCTCTTTTGGTTCCATGTGAATTTTAAGACTGCTTTTTCTAGTTCCATGAGGAACATTGTTGACATTTTTATTGGGATTGCATTAAATCTATATCTAAATCTAGTTCTACCTATCCCGGAACTGTGTATGTCTTTCCATTTCCTGATGCCTTCTTCATCTCTTTTCTTTCTCAGAGTTTTCATTATAGAGCTCTTTCTCTTCCTTGATTAGGTTAATTCCTAAGTGTGCAATTTTTCTTGACGCTATTGTGAATGGTAGTGTTTTCCTAATTCCTCGATGGGTTCATCATCTGTGTACGGGAACTCTAATTGATGTTGTGCGTTGATTTTGTATCTTCCTATGCTGCTGAATTTGATTATAAATTCTAGGTGGAATTTTTGGGGTCTTGTGTGTAAGGAATCATGTGTCTATATAATAATTTAATGTCTTCCTTCTCTATATTGATTCTTTTTATTTCTTTCTCTTGCCT
This sequence comes from Chinchilla lanigera, assembly GCF_000276665.1. Taxonomy (NCBI): domain Eukaryota; kingdom Metazoa; phylum Chordata; class Mammalia; order Rodentia; family Chinchillidae; genus Chinchilla; species Chinchilla lanigera. The sequence continues at coordinate 23,139,234 of NW_004955431.1, forward strand.
GGTTATCTGGCTAATTTTTCAAGTACTATACTGAATAGGTGGATAGTGAATATTCCCGTCTTGTTCCTGATTTTAGAGAAAAGATTTTCAGCTTACTCCCTCACCACATTATGTTGACCGTTAGTTTGTCATAAATGGCCTTTCTATACCTATTTTCTTCAGGGTTTTTATTATGAATGGATGTGGGATTTTGTCAAAAATGTTTTCTGTATCTATTAATATGAATGTGTGGTTTTTGTCCTTGCTTCTGTTTAAGTGATGTATTACTTTTATTGATCTGAATATCTTGAACCACCCCTATATCCCTGGGATGAAGTCTATGTGGTCATAATGTATGACCTTTTCAATGATTTCTTTCATTCTGTTTGCCAGTATCTTGTTGAGGATTTTGCATCTATGTTCATTGTAGTTTTCTTTTTTAGTTGTGTCCTTGACTGGTTTTGGAATCAGAATAATGTTAGCTTCTAGAAACGAGTTTGGTAATACTCCTTCTCTTTCAATTTTATTAAATAGTTTAAGGAGTATTGACATTATATCATCCTGAGGATCTTGTAGAATTCAGTCAATTCTTTAGGTCCTGGGCTTTTCTTACTTGATAGGTTTTTTATTACTGCCTCAATGTAATTGCCTGTCACTGGATTGGTCAGAGTATTTATGTCCTCTTGGTTAAGTGTTGGTAATGTATGTGTCTAGGAATCTGTCCATTTCTTCAAGAGTCTCCAATTTGTTGGAGCACAATTTTTTAAAGAGAAAAAAACAAAATTTCTAAACAAGATAATAGGAGGGTAACAATGCTTAATACATTGCACACCCATCTCTCCTGGGTGTGCTGGCAAGGGAGGAAATGTGACAGAAGAGGTGACTCCCGGGCAACCTCCAGCAACTGCTGGACCCTGAATTCCTCACTTTTACAATGAGGAGTTCGGACAGAACTTAGGGGTTTCCAATCCCATGTTTCAGAACCCTAACGTTCTCTTGGTACTTACGGCAGCCAAGGCACCCCATACGTGTGCTGCCCAGAGAATATCAAATTTAGGAAACGAAATTCCTAGCAAGATTTTATTTGAAAAATGGCTTTACTAGTGTAACAGACGCAAAAGTGGCCAGCGTTGTTTTCCTTTTCACACCCTACATTGGCCATGTACCTGTGACCACGCCACCTGAGTACACCCAATCTCACCTAAATCAGCTGTGTGACAATAGGACATTAAGAAACACCACGTAGGACTTGTAAAGTACTTGCACATTTGGGCTGCTCTTTACAGCTCATGAAAGCCAGCTGCTATGTGAAAAAGCCCAGGCCAACCTCCCAGAGAAGATGAAAGTCCACAGTAATAATGGTGCACTCCAGCCATCCCCATGAAGGCCCCAGACACAAGAATGGCCCAGCTGACAGTTAGCCGGTCCCCCAGTGGAAGTAGATGGCCACTGACCTCAGATGCATAAGGAAACCCATCCTAGACGGGAACAGCTCAAGGAAACTTCAAGTTCATGAGCTAAAGAAGTGTTTCTTGTTTAATCCACCAAGGTTTGGAGTTTTGTGTTGGTTTTGTACTATCAATGGCTAATACAGCTGTTGAAATTTCTTTGGGGCATCATTGGTTTAGACAATCTCCCGGGACTTAATCAGGTAAAGTCCTGAAAATTCTTACTTCTTGTTCCTAAGGTAATTACAGCTGCATGTTCCCTCAGCTGCAGCAGAGCAAAATATAGAACACCCTTGTCCTTCCCTAAAGCATCTCTCCCTGGGTCAGTGCCCTAATGCTGCCCAGTGTGTCTACTTGGGATTCGCCAATCCAGGCAGAGGGCCAGCACTCTATCATTCTGGGGACAGTCCTGACCATTTACTGCCCTTCTTTTCAGCTGGCACTCACTGTGGTCCCAAAAGATCCACTGGCCAATGCAGGAGTTGACTTTCATTCCCCAGCTGAAGAAAATGAGGTGGACAGTTATTGGTTATCTTCCTTTTACCACCCCCTCTGGGTAACCTCCCTCCCCTATTCCACACAGTCCCATCAGTCATGGCACTGGTACACCAGCCACATGAAGTGGCGTATGTTCCACTCTGGCTAATCAGAATGTCCCACCGGCCTCAGACTTTAGTTCAGAGACAAGCACAGGACCCAAGCAGAAAGCTATCTATCACCTTCAAGGTCAAGTCCTGCTGTACATGTATCACATTTGCCGAAAGCCATCTTCTCTGGCTCCCTGAAGAAGCTCTTGCCATCAGAGAAAAGGAAAACATTACACAGAAGAAGGTAGTTTCAAGAGATGGGAATGAGTTGGAAAAGGACCCTGATGAGCACCTTTGAGCTCTTATATCCAGCTATATCTGAAGTCAACTCCGGTTCTCAATTTTAAGGAACATAAAAGCCAACGGCACTCCCTTTCTGCTGAAGCTCATGTGCGCTGGATTTCTACCCCATGGAAGGGAGCTCATCCTGACCAGCCACACAATCAGGAGTCTGGTGTGGTCGGAGGAGCTTGGACCCCTTGTGTCAGCCCTGCCACAGCTCCCAAGGCAGGGCCATGTCTCTCTTCCTCCAGGCCCTCCGCATCCTCTGTACAATGCCCTGTACAAAAGAGGACAGCAATAAATAGCTCAGCTCAATAACAGTGTGTCAACAGAGCTCTGTCCACAGTGCTCCGTGCCTCAGTCTCCTCACCTTTAAGCTGAGATTGTGCATGTAGTGCTTTACCACCACAAACATGCTATGAGCAAAAGTAAATAAAAGTACTTCATATTTACAGTGTGTTGAGTAAATGCAAAATATTAGTTAGGTGGAAACATTTGCTTTATAATACATAATCTCTAAGGTATCTTCCAGGTCTAACATTAAAAACATTTTTAAATTTAAGTAGGTAATAACGTAGAGAATTTGATATCTCCAGCTATAATTCATTCATCCTGTGGATATTTGTTAGCCACAAGTGCCTTAATCAGTGCACTATCTATAATGGATATAGAGGGCTGTGTGTATGTATTTATCCATGTGTGTGTGTGTGTGTGTGTGTGTGTGTGTGTGGTTTTGAGACAGGGTCTTGCCATGCAGTTCAGGCTGGCCTTGAGTTCACTTTGTAGCCCAGGCTGGTCTCGAACTCACAATGATCCTCCTGCCGCAGTCTCCCGAGTGCTGGAATTACAGGCATGCCCCACCATGCCCAGCTGAGTGTATATATTTATTATCTATACCAAAACTCACTCTGTCACTTGTAGTAGCTGCTCTGCTCCACATGCAGGACCAGAATGGGACTGTCCAGTGGTGACAGGTGCATTATGCACAGCATATGCTAGGCATGTTTCTCAAGTTTTTTTTTTTTTTCATATCCTCAACCCTCTTTAAGAAAGGAACATGCAGAAAGGAACGCTAAGACTGCCCAAAGCTGTACCACCAGAAGTGGGCTGAACTCCCTCACCACTGTGGGGATTCAGGATTCAGACTCAGGTCTGATCATCTCATCAAGCGCCTCCTTTTGGGGAAAGCAAACATTGCTTGCCAGGGATTTTCCTGCCCAAACAGATCCCTGTCTGTCTCAAAGGGTAAGAATGAAAGGAGGGAGGCCTGGGATCACCTCGGTTTCTGCGATGCAGTTTTTAAGAAGTGCCTCCGCAGGGGCCAGCAGTGGGGAGACTTGCCCAGGCCAGAGCTCTGGGTTTGTGTGGAAGGGATTTTTTCATTGCCTGGCACAGGTCTGCCTGCGCTGCTTTCCCTGCAGTCCCTGAAATGGGGGGACAGTCCCGGGATTCTTCTGGAAGCTTGAGTCAGCCTACATCTGTTCCAGTTCCAGAATACTCCCTGCCTGGGTTGAGATGAGGGACTGTCACAGAGTGCTGGGAAGCCCTGTCCTAAAGTTTCTCCCCTTCATCCACCCAGAGCCAAACCTGCAAGCCTGCCAGACCGCTCCCACAGAAGCCCTGGAGCCATCTGCTGGTCGTGTCTAGTATGACATCCTGCGAGAGGGATTAACAGGTCCGTTGCCCTGTCTCAGGCACTGTGTGCATTTTAGGAATGAGTGGAGGACAGGGCAAGCTCCCCACCTCATAGGCCCTCTGGAAAATATGGCATGTGCCAAAAGACAGAGCAGTGACTGGGGACAGTGACAAGCACATGCTGCATGGGTCATGAGAATAGCAGCTGGCGAGCAGCAGGTGAGAGCCTGAAGCTGGTCCCGGAAGCCACGGATTGGAGGCAGATGGCATTGAAAGGCTGGAGACAGTAAGTGCATGGCAGGAGTCTTGAATTTTCCCCACCTGGGTTCTACAGCGACAAAACGCCCTGCCCAGCCGAATCTCAGGGAACGGCGGAGGAGTGGCAGGAGCTAGGGAATGTGGATCGAGACTACCTGGGGAAGGCACTGGACGACAGCCTTCCATGTTCCCCAGAGTCTGCCCAGCAGTGAGCCAAGGATGCAAAACCAAAGGAGGAACAGGGCACATTTTCTGTAGAATATTCCACTCAAAGATTTGGGAGAAAAATGATAGCATAAAGGCACCCTACATTCAAACAAAAACACAGGTTTGCAAGTAGAGCACAAAATTTGTATAGCTTTTAAAGAACCACCAGTAGACTTTAAAGATATTTTCCACTTGCAGAGCCCTCCTGGGGCACCTGTTCACTACCTCTGACTCAGGTTTCCCAGTGGGAGAGGCTCACTGCACACCAGGTTAGAAGGGACACTACGTGGATGGCACTAGATGGGAAAGGACCACTTCTGGCCTGGAGTGGCACAAAGGAAGGAGAGGAAGTGATTCTCAGCACCATTTGAGCATCCTGCTCCTGTGTGCTATTTTCAAAGGCTGGAGACACCTGAGATAGAAACACTCAAGGTGAAGGCACCTGCCGTCCAGAGGGAAAGTATCCCGCACCTCATCCTTTCCGGCCCCACCACACACATGGGCACTGGCAGAAACTGCGGCTTGGCTGGCATCGGGAGTTACTGCACACAGATGCTACTGGCAGGAAATGGAGACCAGTCCTGTGCTTTGCAGCCCCTATTTTCATCCATCTCTGTGGTATAGAGAACTTCAGTGGAGAGGAAGATCACAGGTTGGAATCTGAACTGTCTTATCTTCAAATATTCATGATTTAGGGAACCTTTTCACCTAGAATACAGACCCTGGCATACCTTGCTCTTGGTCACTGAGTTCTCAGGCACTGGCTCTGCTCAATCAGCCTCTTTTGGAAATTTGCATGCACATATTTTCCATCAAAGAAATTGTTTCCCTGGTCCCAGCACTCGCACTCATCAGCTAAAGATGGAGGTGCTGTTGATATAAACATCTCCTCAAGAAGGCCAGGCGGGCAGCCATTTGGAAGACAGTATCCAGTAGGCCTGGAGCTTTGGTAGCTAGGAAACCCACTGGGTGTTTATGAGACATAGTGGGAGAAATTATGCACAGATACCAACAGGCCATTCTGCTCCCCACTAAAGAGATGTGCTTTGGTAGGCATTTTGTTTTGCTGAGGGAATTATTTAAGCCAAGCGGAAATGAAGAGAGAGTGGTAGGGCTAAAGTGAAGAGGCTGGAGAAGCTGAAAAGTTTGTTGGGGAGAAAGGGACAGTGGGGGAGGTGGTTGCCTGAAAAATAAGAACTTGATGAAAGGACTGAAACCTTACAGAGGAGTTTGAAGAAAGTTATTTGTATGACATAAAATATCCCCTTCTCCCTCCACTCTACATTATTTATGTCATCTTGGAACTGTGATGATATGCTGAGTCTCTGAGAGGTCTGAAGGTGAGCAAGGGGTGGGGGCAGAAGCTGCAAGGATACACATGCACATGCAGCATACCCATGTGTGTGACTGTTGGGCAGCTCTCCGTTACTACTGCAAGTGCCTGAGATAACCACCTACACAAAGAAAGGGTTATTTGGGCTCACGGTTTCGAGGGTCCAGTCCAATTCCAAGCCATTGGTTGAACCCATTGCTTTGGGTCTGTGGTGAGGCAGCAGATGCATGTGTTAAAGTCACCCATCATGACCAGGAAACAAAAAGAAAAAAAGAACTGGCAGGTTTCTCAGTATCACCTTCAAAGGAATTGGGGACTTTGGGAGATAATTAGTTCATGAGAGGACCACTTTATGGATGGGACGATTGCCCTTACAAAGGGACAACAAGACAAGTCTGTAGTCAGCAAGCCTGAAGAGGGGCCTCACCAGAAGCCAACCGTGCTGCTACTCTGTTCTCCAACTTTCAGCCGCCAGAACTGTGGGAAATAAGCCACTCAGTCTACAGTAATTTGCTATGGGAACCCAAAGTGACTATGATGACATGCACATTTAAAAACTGAAAACTACTATTGGCCTTTCTTATTTTCTAGACCAAAGGTAGAATTCACGGAAAAGGAAAAAGAAAACTTAGGCTTCTCTGGGTTTGGGAAAGGCCTCATACTGCAGTGCATTGCATCTCAAAGTGTGTTTCATGGAAGGGGAGCCTTGTGTTCAAATACAAGTAAACAATTCAGAGTTAAACAATGTAAAAGTGTACTTCCTGCAGAACTTTTCAGAGACTTTAATACATGAGTTTGCACTAGAGGCTGTTGAGAAAAGAACATACCCTGCAGTGCTTACTCACCATGGATACCATTCTTCACCATGATTTCTGAAGAAACAGGCTTGCCCATCACCCACTTCGCAAAATGATGTTATACTGGAAAAAACTTGATCTTTGAAAGCAAACTTGGGTCCTCCAATGACCAGATCTTCAAACAAAGCCAAGATGGGTGAGAGCAGGGCCTCCACATGCCAAGCAGGTGACTTTTGACACCAGTCAAAACAAGAGTGCTGCGCTGAGAGATCTTGGTGCCTGCTCAGGACAAGGGAGGAAGGGGTGGTTCCTTCCTTTGGGCAGCAGCTCAGCCCTGAGCATCTCAGCAAGCTGCTCTGTCCCACACCCGCAAGGAGCTGCTGGGTTCTATGTAGTTTTATTCAACCTGGACATAGGTACTGAATTCCCTTTGCTCCACCCCTGATTTTGACTGCTGAAATTAGTATTTCTCAATACATTTAAAGACAAGTTTGTCCTAAATTCCTACAGTAACATAGAGCTGCAGGAAGGACAATGGCCTTAGCAAAGCGTTGTTTTGAGTATGAAGGGTGCATGCAGAGCATCAGATGCCTCTCTCTTTCTGTCTCCCTCCCTCTCTCTCTCTTTCTCGCTCTCTCTCTCATATTGATCTTTCCATTATGTTTACAAAATAAATATGTATTTGCATATTATAAGATAATCAAAATATTACAGAAATAGTTGCTTTAAACGCAAAAACAATGCTGCGCCTGTCAGAGTTAAATACCAATAGTGGTTTGGTGCATATTCCTCCAAATGTTTTTGTTCATATGCATATTTTAATTGTTTTTTGAAAACAAGATCATTCTCTATTTGAATTTTTTCTAACAGCAGGCTTGGATCTGTCCAAAAAAAGAGCTCTACTGCCTCCCTCAAGGTTTCTAAGAGTTGTGCAGGGGCTGGGGATCTAGCTCAGCGGCAAAAGCGCCTGCCTGGCAAGCGCAAGGTCGTGAGTTCGGTTCCCGGTACCGGAGAAAAACCAAAAAAACCAAAAAAAAAAAAAAAAAAAAACTAAGAGTTGTGCAGCCTCTTATATTATGCATCATAATTTTTTTAGCAGGCTTGTATCAGACAGCATTTTATTTCCCCAACTTTATTAGTGAAAAATTTGAATCTCAGACAGGTTAACCAGTCTGTGCCAGATAGCAAAGATGTTTCGAGATAGCCCCCGACACACCTCCTCACACCCATGTAGTCTTTCTCCTGCTCTGTGTTTTCCATTTTTTAAAATTTCTTATTCCAATCCCAGGGACAGGAGCGAAGTCTACACTGGAGTGAGAAGTCAGCGCCAGATTTTCTCCCAGGGATTCCAGAGAAAAACTCAAGATGATTGGCATTCACAACTAACAGATTGCCAGGCAATTCCTTTCATTAAAGAGTTAAGACACATGCCATCCTACTGAATTAGTAAGAACTCAGAGACAAAGAACATGAAAGAACCTAGAGGAGGGGAAAAACCTAGTGTCTGGTACTTAAATCAATTTTTGATAATGAGTGTCATATATTTAAATGTTCACACATAATCATCACATTAGTATTAACTATACCATCAAAGACAATCTGATTACATAATATGCTTCTTCATGTATCACCACCATGAACTTGTTAATACATGTAATTATAAATGGAGAAGCAGATTGGGGGTAGATCCAGTAGAAGCCTCTGGAAGTCTGAGTGCGTTCCCCTGCTATTTCCTATCGTCTCGAATGAAACAAAGCTAAGTGACTGTCCTGGCGCCATGGTACCTGGGAAGCTCCTTGGTCGTTCCTCCCTCCCCAAAGCTTCAGTGCTCCCAGGCTGTCGGTGGCCTCTGTACATCATCTAGGCCTGATGGTATCCAAGTCTAATGGTGGCACAGACTTCCAGATGCTATTGTCTTCCTTTGTCACCTGAGCCCCAAACTGGCAATGACTTTGTCTAGAATCTAATAATCTGGAATCTAATGTCTCTTGTGGAAGTTTCGTCATGTCCTGCTCTCTCGTCTGGTCAACAATAGTAGCTCAGTCCCAGTCCAAAAGACTAGCTGCTTATCATCTCTTTTTTGCTCCTCAGTTTATCCCATGGTCCTCTCCTCCCACATAAAATCTTCCTTCTCACCCCAATAACAAAACAAGTGCCCCTAGACATTGTGGTAGACACCCACAGATCCCAAGGGTGGTGGAAGGGTGTAACCTTTACTAGCAGCATTTGAACTCCTACCAAAAATGCCCTTAATGTGCAGTTATTTGGATAGCACAGGAACTGAGAACAATAAAAGTATAAGAAATAGGCAAAGTTTCCAAATTTTGAAAGACTGTCTTAAAGCCTCTAACATCCCTAAGGTTGAATTTCCAGGTGGGCAGAACACTCTGCTATATATGGTTCCTTCTTCCCTCTGCTTCCATCCCCAACAGGGAAAATGGGAAGAATTTCTCACTCCCCACCCAACTGCCAGAGGACCTACCAATGCTGTGGACATGATCTAACATCCATCACGTTTAACTGCCCTTGCGGCCATGTGAAGCAGAGTTACCCTTAGTTCTTTCCTTAGCAGCTCTAGTTTTGCTTTCCAATTCGTGAACAAGTGTAATCCACTTCATCGTGCCTGCTCTGCCTACTTTTTTTCTCTGCATATCTTTCTCTCCTTCCTCCCTCTCCTTCTTTTCTCTACATAGTGGTTTAAGACGAGTAGGAGGGACAGTACCAAGTCAGGATTGGGATCACTGATCCCATTAGAATGATTTCAAACATTTGATATTTGCTTGCTTGCATTGATCCATACATCACACACGATTATCAGAGAGAATCTGCCTCACGGTGGATTGCAGTGACATTTCTAGTTGAAACAATTTTATAGGATATAAACACAGAGAATAATGTGTCCAAATCTTCACTGCGTAGCTTTATGAATTTCACATTCATTTATACTATGGGTAACCACCACCAAAATCAAGATATAGAACACTTTGAGCTCTTGAGGAGGTCCCACCATGGGCCCCTCCCAGTCAATATCCCTACTGAATAGGTAAGAACCATTCTTGTTTGTAGCGCTATAATAAATGTTTTGTTCTTGAACTTTATATAAATTAAATCAGCCAATGTATATTTTTATATGTCAGCTTCTTTCACCCAACATTATGTCTGTAAGATTTAGCCATGGGTTTGTATATTATAGTTGTTTTTTTAATAGCTGTATGCTATTATATTATATAAATATGCCACCAGTTTTCCACTCTGCTATGGATGACTATTTGAGTTGTTTCAACTTTATTACTACTATGAACAAAGATTCTACGGACATTCTTATGTATCTCTTTTGGTAGATATATGAAGCAATTTCTCTCAAATATATTCCTCAGTGTGGAATTGCTGAATTGCAAGGTAAGCCTGTACTTAGCTCTAGCGGATGCTGCCAAGTATTTTTCCAAAGCAGGTGCACCCACTTACACTCCCACCTGCAATATGAGAGAGTTCTAGTTGCTCCAGATTTTTGGCAGCACTTGAAAGTGTCAGCCTTTTTAATTTGAGTGGTGTATGTGGGTGTGTTATGGTATCCCACTGTAATTTCCATTGTGTTTCTTTAATAACTAATGTTAAGCACTTTTCATATACTTATTGGCCATTTAGATATTCCCTTTTGTCAAATGCCTGTTCAAGTGTTTTGGATATTTTAAAATTTGCATGTCTGTTCCTTCCTTGATGATTTGTAGAAATTCTTTATATGCTGTAGATCCCAGTTCTTTACCAGATATATGTATCATGAGTATCTTTTTCTGGTCTCTGATTTGCTTTATCCACCCTCTTACCGATGTATTTTTGTGAACATAAAGTTCTTGACTTTATTGATTTTTTTAATCTCTTTGTAATTTTTTTCTGCTTAAAAACCTTTGCCTATACACAGTCATGAAGATAATATGCTGTGATTTCTTTTTAAAAAGCTTTAGCGCTTCTTGTATATTTAGATTTATACTGCTTTTTGCATTATTCTTGTGCATGGTATAAGGTAGATATTGAAGACTATTTTTTTTCTCATAAGGATATCCAGTTCATTGAGCACAATTTATTGGAAAGACAATACTCTTTTCCTTGCTTTGGAGTGGCATCATTATCATAAATTGTGTGACCAGTGTCTTTTTTCTGGATTCTATTCTGTTTCATAATCTCTTTGTCCATGTTTGTACCAATATGAAACTCATCTTCATTATTATAATTTTAAAGTAAATCTTAAAGTCTTTTGAAGTAAATCTTCCAGTTTTGCTCTTCCTCAAGTTTTTCATGACTGCTCTAGGCTCTTTTCACAGCCACATTAACTTTTTATCATAGTTTACTAACAAATAAATGGAATTTTAATTGAGATTGTAATAGTTCTTTTGAATTTCCAAACTTTATAACTTTTAATTTTTTTCTTGCCTTATTGCAGTGCATAAATCTTCAAATGCAATATTAAATAGATGTGATATCTTTATTCTCAAATTTAATAATAAAACATTCCCTATTTCTCCATTAAATGTAATATTAAATATTTTTCTAAAAGTTTTTCTAAAAGCTGAACTATATGAAGTTAGCATTCCATAGGTAAAAAATGATCACATAAACAGAAATTTCATGTAGTTCAACAAAAAATAATCTTTTTCAGAGAAAAGCAGTTGCTTTCTATTTGTAGTTTACTGAGAATTTTTTCATGAGCAATTTTTGTTATTTTCTGCATCTAATGTGATGGCTATGTTTTTTCTCTCTTTTACTCTATTACGGTATGAATTATATTTATTAATTTAGGAATAGTAAATTACCCTGTGTTTCTAGATAAATTCCACATGTGATCATACGTATCATCAGTTTTATATACATAATTAGATTCACCTTACAAAAATTTTCCTGAAGCTTTTTGAGTTTAGGTTCATGAGTTCAGTTTCATTAGATTTTTGTTATAGTATTTCCATTATATGTTGTCAGAGTAATAGTAGCATCATAAAACAAGCTGGAAAATATCCATTCTTTTTTATTTTCTGGAGAGTTTCTATAAAACTATTATTTCTTTCTTAAATATTCAAAAATGTCATCAGTAAAGTCATCTGGGCAATGAATTTTCTTTGAGGAAAGATTTTTAACTATGGACTCAGTTTTCTTACTAAATGTAGAAGCTTTTAGATTTAGGAAGGGGGCTTTTTATGTATGTCAATTTGAACAAATTGTGGTATACAAAAAAAAGTATCCATTTTATGCAAATTGTCTAATTCAGTGTAATTACACTCTTTATATTATCTTCTTATCATGCTATTAACCTCTAGGATACATATGGTGTTTTCCTTTGTTTTGATTAACAATATTTTTCTTCCTTTTTTTAATTCTTTCTCAGTCTGGCTTGTTTCTTATCAAGTTTATTGATGTACTCAAAAATTTTACCTTGGGATATTTTATTTTATTATATATTTGCTTTTCATTTCATTAGTTTATAGATTTCCTTTTCTTCTCCTTTCTTTGGGTCTGATTGGCTTTTAAATAGCACCTGGGGTCGGGGATATAGCTCAGTGACACAAGTGCCTTACTGAGAAGTGCAAGGGCCTGAGTTTGATTCCTGGTACCAAATAAACAAATAAATAAATAAATAAATAGCATCTTAAGATAAAGGCTTAGGTCTGTGATTTTCAATGTATTTTCATTTTTAATATATGTATGGGCCTAAATCTATAGTTTTCCCCCTGAGTACCATTTAAACTTCACGTTGTAGACTTTCATATGACACTAGAAATCTGACTAAAATATTTTCTGATTTCCTTTTGCTACTTTTCTTGCTATTCCATGAATTAATGTAAGAGTATATTGTTTAACTTACAGGTACTTAAGGATTTTTTAAAATCAACTTCTTATTTAATTCTGCTGGGGTCAGCAAATATATTCTGTGATTTTAATCGTTTAAATACTAACACCTGCTTTATCATCCAGCAAGTGGTCTACCATGGTGAGTGTTGAAAAGAATGTGTACTCTTCAGTTCTGTATTAGCTCTATAAATGTCAATTAAGTCAAGCTAGTTAATTGTATTAATTGAGTCTCTATAGTAATGAATATTTTGCTTCACTCATTCACTGAGAGGGATGTTAAAATCTTCAACTATAATTGTGAGCTACTAGATGTCTTCTTTTGTTTCACCTTTGATACTTTTTTTTTTTTTTTTGGTTTTTCTCCGGTATCGGGAACCGAACTC
>NW_004955431.1:23152080-23155030 GCF_000276665.1 Chinchilla lanigera
GTGAGAAGTGTTTTTTTTGTTTTTTTTTTTTGTTTTTTTTTTTGTTTTTTGGTTTTTGGTTTTTCTCCGGTATCGGGAACCGAACTCACGACCTTTCGCTTGCCAGGCAGGCGCTTTTGCCACTGAGCTAAATCCCCAGCCCCCACCTTTGATACATTTTGAAGTTATACTATTGGGTAACATATATTTAAGGGCATTATATTTTCCTGTTGAAATCTTTTTTCTCTCTTCTGAATCAATTTTCATTAGTCAATATTTGCAATACAAAATAGTGATGTTCATTTGCAGGAATTAGTACATACATATAATATATTTTCATCATATTTTATCTTTTCTCCCCCTCTTTTCTTATTTCTCCCTTCCCTCTGATACCTTTCCCCATCCCCCAAAATCTGCCTACTTGTTTCCTTTGTGTCATTGTGAAATTTCCTCTTTATCTCTAGTAATAATTTTTGTGTTGACATCTACTTCAATTGTTAATAATATAGCCACATCAATTTTCTTTTGAATATCATTGGTGTGGTATAACTTTTTCTATTCCCTTACTTTAAATATACCTGTGTATTTGTTCAGATAAATATTCAGTGGTTTCAGGTATCTGTGGAATTTTTAAAAGTTGAACTCATAGGAATAGAAAGTAGAAGAGTGGTTACCATGTTAGTGAATAAAATGGTGAAATGTTGGTCAAAATGTACAAGTCTGAGGTTATGAGTAAGTTCTAGAGCACTAATATATGGTATGGTGACTATAGTTAATGATAATATATTAAATAATTGAGACTTGCTAAGAGAGTAGATCTTAAGTGCTCTCATCATGCATGTACGCATGTGTGCACGCACACGCACACACACACACAGGTAACAATGAGACAATACTTACGTTACTTAAGTAGCTCGATTATGGTAATATTTTATAATGAATATGCAAGCCAAAGCAGCACATTGTACACCTTGAACATGACAGGTCTGGTCTTCTCTCCCCACAGCCACTCAAGTTGTTGGAATGGTTGATTTCCAGCTTCCCAAGCCCGGAAACGATGCCTACTCTGCTAAGACCCAACCTTCTAGGTCACAGCACCTGTTGCTATAGCCACACCCTCAGCCATTCTCACTCCCCCGTCTCATGCCTTCTCTTCATGTCACAGCGCTTAAGCCTAACCCACTAACCCCCTCCCTCACAACCCTATCCATAAAAGACCCAGCTTGGGACGGGGGATTTAGCTCAGTGGCACAGCACCTGCCTGGCAAGCGCGAGGTCGTGAGTTTGATTTCCAGTACCGGAAAACAAACAAACAAACAAACAATAAAAGAACCAGCTCAACAAACTGAATCCAGACTCTCCTCTGGAGTTATTCCAGGAGGCCCCGCCTGGAACCCTCAAATTTAGGCTGCCTGTGTTCTGTACTGGATTGTTGACATTTACCTAATAAAACATACACAATTTTTATTTTTCATTTATACCTTTATTGCCAATAAATTTGAACGATATATTAGCATTTTTACAGGTGACCCTTGAACACAGGGCGTAAGGGAAATGACTCCTGCACAGTCAAGAATACATGTGTTCATTTTGACTTCCCTAAAACTTAACAACTAACAGCCTACTGCTGACAGGAAGCCTTACTGATAACATACACAACTTATTCCCACGCATTTTGTATTTTGTATGTAATATATATCATATACAGTGAAAAACATGTGAGACTAGTCAGAGTACACTTTTTGCTGCAATGTGTAAGCTACTAGAGAAACAAAAAGTGGTCATGCAGACACAATTAGTGTCACATGGCATTTTAAACAAATATGTGTGACACTTGAACTCACCACACTAGCAAGAGGTAGCTGTGATATTATAGTAACACAGTATACAACACAATTCACTTTATGAAATTATAATTTCATATTGCTCCTTTACATTTGTTTATCTCAACTGAAAATGGTATCTTACATGGTCTTTGTCTATATGCATACGTTTTGATACATTTTAACTTTTTAAAACAGATTTGTGCACAGTTCATGGTAGTAAATGATAAAATATACTATTAATTTATTTCATGGACCCACAGTTTTACTTTTTCTTAGTTTTTTTAATATTTTAAGACTATGTAGCTTATCTGCAAATTTTTTCAAACTGTCACTAATCTCAAAGTAATTTTCATCTCTATATGGACCTATATAGTTCAAGCCCATGTTGTTTAAGCGTCAACTGTATATACACATGCATGTATGTACGTGTGTGTGTGTGTGTTACTGTGTATGCCTGTGTCTGTATTCTATAAGTATTTCTCAAAAGGAAATAGTTGATTTTTTAACCTACTTTGATATATTTTAATTTTAATTACAGTTTTCATTCAGATATTGTCCAACTGAATATTCTGTGATGATACCAATGTTCTATATTTGTGCTAATTCAATAGCCACAAGGCACATGTGACTCACTCTCAAGCACTTGAAATGGAGCTAGTGCAACTGAGGAATTAAAATTTTTAATCTTATTTAATAGTAATTTTTTAAAATTTAAATTTAAATAGCCACATGTGCCTACTGGCTGCCACACTTCAGCCTAAAAATTTAATCCATTTCTATTTAATGCAGTTTATTATTTGTTGGGCTTAAGTTTCGTGCTACTCTTAGTTTTCTTTGTGCTCCATTTGTTCTTTCTTCCTTCATACCTTCCTTTGAATTAACCAAGTGTATTTTTCTCCATTTTTAACTTTTTAATTACACATTCAACTCAAATATGCATATTTGAGTTATTAGAATATACCTTAACTTGGTATTCTTGCCACTTCAAAAAATATAAAAATATAACAACAATCAACATCCATTTAACCTTTTCCTATCATTCATAGTATTAATTTCATACGTTTTACTTCTCCACATATTTAAAGTTGCACCACATATAATTATTGTTGTTGTTTTAAACAGTGAGTCTTTTTTTTTTTTTTTTT
>NW_004955431.1:23155141-23191746 GCF_000276665.1 Chinchilla lanigera
TTACCCATATAGTCACCCATTCAGCTATTCTCATTCTTTTTTGTATATCTGTGCTTCCTGCCAGGTTCATTGTTCTGTAGACCTTTTTATCTTACCATTAATACAAACCTGCTAGCTTCATATTCTCTCAGCTTCTATTTGCCTGAAAACATATTTGTTTTGTTGACACTTTTAAAGATGTTTTTTTCTGGGCATACAATTCTAAGGTGATATCCATTTTCTTTCAACTCTTCAAAGATGTCATTCATTTCTGACTTTCATAGTTTTTGTTGAAAAGTAAGCCATCATTCTGTCAGTTGTTCCCCTGAAAGAAAATATACATTTCCCCTCTAACTTCTTTCATGATTTTCTCTGTTTTTAGTTTTCAGAAATCTAAGTATGCCTGAGTATCATTTTTTTTTTTTTTTAGTTAGGATGTTTGGTGTTCATGTTCTTGAACTTATGATTTTATGGTTCTCATCTGATTTAGGTAATTCTTAAGCAGGATTTCTTAAAATTTGCTTCTGTCCTGTGCTCTCTCTGCCTGCTTTCTTTCTGTAATTCAAAGGAAACATATGTTAAACATTTTTTTAGATTTTCCTCATTTACTTTCCTCTTTTCTCTATTTTACATAGTGTGATAGGGATTTGGGTGTGTGCCATAGAGAGAGATCCAACTTCCTGTTGAATCTCTTCCATTTCATTGTGTTCTGCCATGTTCGGTTCACTACTGAATTCCTGATTTCAGGCATTGTATTATTTAATTCTAGGAATTTCTATGTCTCTTTTTTATGAAATTCAGGTTGCTGCTTAAACTCCACATTTTTGTCTTTAATTTCTTGGGCTTATTAATTGCTATTTAGAAACCTTTTCAATAACTCCACTTTCTGAATCACCTGTGATTTGTTTTTATAGATACTGTTTCTCCTGACCTCTGATTAAATATCCTATTCTTCAGCATTTCTCATATTATTTTGTTGAAAAAAATGAACACTGCAAATGGACCCCCCCCAAAAAAGAAAATACAGCTTTATATGATGTTATCTCCCTCCAAAAATGGTTTTTTATTGTTTTTGTTTTGTTGTTGTATTGCTTGTTTTGTGATTGTTATGGAATTGATTTGGTTTTTTTATTATACTGTTTTATTGGGTTTTTTTTCCTTTTTTGATTAAGTTTATTGGTAGATTTTAGGTGTACATAATGATCACATTCATCATAGAGAATTTTTACCTGTACATGATATATTCTTTTTTTTCCCATTCACCTCCCCTCCCTTCAGAGGTGAAAGAGAAGTTGTTTTATTGTTTTTGACAAGTTGGCAGATCACCTTATTCTATGAGGGTTAGTTTTGAGACTTTCTTATGGATGTTCTGTTTCAATTTTGCTCTCTCTCCCACAAAGAGAACTTATTTATTAAGTCTTTCCCAATTTCAGGAACTTTTAATTCCAATATATCCCCACTCACCACTGGTAAACTTAAGCTCTTTGCTCAGCAATTCAGCCTCCGAACTGCTGCTTTCTGCAGGGCCGCTGAAGTGCACTGTCGCAGGAACCTCAGGGGGCAGCTAATGACTTGTCAGGAATCTTAGAGCCCCCCTCATCATGGCCAACTCCTTTCCAGAATTTTGTCCCTCAATTCTGACCTACTCTGGCAGATTCAAACTCCATCTACTGGCTCCTTGGTCCAGTAAGAGCCCACCTTTCTGCTTGATTGCTACTAAGTGCTTTACAGAACTAGAAAGTGCCCTCAGGGGAAAGCTAGCTAAGAATGTAGGGATGGGATTCCTGTCTTGCATTTCCTCTCCTTCAAGGACCACGGTCCCTGTAGTTCCTACTACTTTATCTGCTCTCCCTGCCTTCATATACACATAACTACATGTCTATATTTATAATGTGTGTGGGTTTCTTCCTCTAGCATTTATAACTACTACAATTGGAAGAGTTAACCCAGTAGAAGCTAGCTTGACTGGAACTGGACCTCTTGCTAGAACAGTCTTTAATAAGGAATGATAACACATCCACAAGACTCTTTCTTCAAGTAAAATCTATGTGAGAGCCTAATAGGTAAAACAGGCGGAAGGAGAATTAGTCCAGGATGACCAGGTCAGCAGAAAGGACCTAGACGGATGCACATAGAAATAGAAAACTGGTCATATTCTTTGAGACTCCTGAAGTTTGAAAATCAATCAAGAAAAAGAAAGAGTGTAGGTTTTGGATTTAAAAAGATCTCAGTTTGAACACCACGCCTACTATTCACTAGGCATGAACTGAGGGACTTAACTTCTTTCAAGCAGGGCTCCATATGTGAAAGTGGAGACATTAATACCTACCTTGTTTTTGTTGTAAGGATAATCATAATGTATGCAAAAAGCAGGATGTACATTTTCCTAGTGTGTAGTGGGCAGAATTATGTGTTTCTCGGGGTCAAGAATGTTTCTCCCCTTTTCTAACTCACTTACCTTCTATCCCACTTAGTTCCTAAATTGGTTTCTAGATAAATATTTTCTGCTTCACTTGTATTTTTCTCCACTAAAAATATTTTCATGTAAAACTAGGCCTCCACAACCATAAATCCTGAGCTATCATTATTCTAAAATAGCACAATGGGGCATAGGATCATATTAAGAAGTACTGGGGGGCTGGGGATTTAGCTCAGTGGCAAAGTGCCTGCCTGGCAAGTGCAAGGTCGTGAGTTTCGTTCCCGGTACCGGAAAACCCACCGGAAAAAAAAAAAAAAAAAAAAAGTACTGGGATAACCAGAGCTTTTAATTGCAAATGGAAGATAAATGAAGATGGGTTCCCATGAATGTATGGACACAAAAATTGACAATTAATATATTGATATGAAATTGAAACCGCTACCTGCTATGCTTGATATGAATTATAAACTCATCCGTAATAGCCCAAATATCTCTAAAGACATGTAATGGAACCACTCAGCAGCACATTCTTTATAAAAAATAAATGTGTTTTACTGAATGTGTAAATGGATTAAGAGAGGATCGTGGAAGCCTTTGCCACTGTGTGTTGATAATCTAGTTAATAAAACCTCTTCTAGGAGAAAATAAGATGGGTTTTCTGATTTCAACCTCCACATAAGAAGCTAAATGTTCTGCAAAACACAACAAAATCAAGTGGTGCAGGAGAACAGCATTAATAATATAAAAAAGAAACCTCATTTAATCAGAAAACAAGAAAGAAGACTTGAAGTAAACAAATCTCCAGATAATGTAGTTGAGAAGGGAAGATAAAACACATACTGAGAAAAAAGAATGTAAAGGTCTATAAACAAAGATGCTGAAGATATTTTAAGACACGGGAAAACAATGTATAAAATTCTGTGCTAATAAACTTGAGAAGTTTGATGAAATGGATAATGCTCTAAGAAAAACTGTCAAGGAGTAAGTAGAAAATCTTGGCAGACAAGTAACCTTACAGGAAAGTCAATCAACTGGCAAAGAATTAAGAAAGTAGGTTAGAAAAGCCCTGGGCCCAAATGGTCTTCAAAACTGCTTCTTTCATTGCACTTGCAAGAAACTATCATTTCCATTTTATAGATGCTGTTCCATAAGTATGTAAAAAGTGGTGTTCCTTAATTCAATTCATTAAGCTTATTATAATCTTGATACGGCACCATGAAAAGAAAAACTCTGAATATGGATACAAATTAAAATTGCAAATAAAATCAAGCAAAATTTTCACATAATAACATCATCAACTGTGGTTTGGAATACAAGAATGGTTTAATACCGGGAAATACATTAACATAATCTATCACATCAGCTGATCAAAGGCATAACACAGGTGGGAGAAAGCAGTTAGAGAAGCAGAGTTAGATTTTGAAGCAAGAGCACCTAGAAACCCAGCTACACCACGCCACACAGGAACTTACACTGTGACTTTTATCAAGCAATCTGGTCTCTCTGTGCCTCAGTTATATTATTGTAAAATTGAGTGTATTGGAAAAACAACAAAAAAGTGTGTAACTCTGTGTGTGTGTGTGTGTGTGTGTGTGGTATTGGGGACTGAACTCAAGGCCTTCTATTGAGCAATACCCTCAGCCCTTTTTTATTTTTTGGATCCTATTAAGTCACTAAATTGTTCAGCCTTGGCTCCAACTTGTGATCTCCCTGCCTCATCCTCCGAGAAGAGCTGGGATTACAGGCATGCACCACCATGCCCAACTGGGTGTATTCTAACTTTTTTTTATTTTTCTGTGTATAGCGATGTCTTGACATTTTTTTGAAAAAAAAAAGAAAAACTTTTGTGCCTGGGGAGAAACTGTCCTAGTCAATTCTTACAGAAAGCAAAGGACCCAGCTTCTGAGGTAAAAACTAATCAATCCAGAACCAGACCAGCCTGAACACCCCAGGCATAGACATATTCTTCTACATTCACATCCCAGAGCCAGGCGCCAAGCATCTAGGGACCATCTCTGTACCCCAAAGGGCCCAAAAGTATCCAAATTAGCCAATCTGCCCCACCTTGCTTTGCATTTTCCTGGAAGCTCCAGTAAACACCACAACCTACACCTTCCCCTTGCTTCTGCCTTCTGCTCCCTGACCACATTTGTATTTTTCTCCACTAAAAATAGAGGATTCCCTACTTCCCCAAGTAGTCCCAAGCGGCAAGCTTGTGCCTCTGATCTCTGGGACCTGTGAGTGCAATAAGCTTGGTTTTTCCCTGAGTCACCCTCCTTTCCCTTCTTGTGGACATATGAAACTGACCCTCTCATTAAAATATACAACACGGAGATACACTATCTACTTTCTGGGGATAGATAGTGTCAGAATCAAATTAATACGTGTGGAAGTGTCTATATCCATACCTGGCATATAGTAAACCCATAAAAATGTGCTTGCTAGCTGGGCAAGGTGACACACACCTTTAATTCCAGCACTCTGAGAGGCTAAGGCAAGAGGATCACAAGTTTGATCTCAGCCTGGGAAAGACCATGACTCAAAATAAAAAATAAAAAAGGGCTGGAGATACAGCTCAGTGTAAAGGACCTAGGTTCAATCCCCAGGACCAAAAACCTAAATTCATTTTATATAAACAAAATTCGAATCATCACCTCTGTTAATACCAGGATGATGACATTTATGGTCATTTCTGGTTAAAAACTCTTGACAAACTAAGAATAGAGAGAGATTTCCTTGATGCCACGTGCATGCACAGGGACACACATCTACCCCTATACCTAAGTTCTGCTTGCTGTTAGGACCTAGAAACAACTATATCTCAGAAGCAGCAAGCTACTGCCACCCAGACATTGGTTTCTGAATACTGTTATCCCCTGAAGTTAAACAGACTGCCTTGGAAGAACTGCTGATTCCAGAGCAAAATACAAGATGAGCCTGGAACACATCATGCCATAAAGAAGTGTCCAAAATGATGGACACCTGTCAAAAAGACTCAAGAGCCCGTATGAAGGGCATCTCATAACAAAATCTGGGAAAATGTGAACATGGAAAATATTTCATGATAGCAGCGGATTATAACCTACTGAATAAACCCAGAATCCATGAGTTCAGACTGATGTAAATATATGTGTATATGCATAAAGGGTCTTCTTTATAGAGGAAAATCAATGAACATCAGAAAATCACCATCATAACAACTGACTAAAGCAAGAGTAATCAATCAATAGATGTAATTAGTGAAACTAATGGGTGAAATTTTCATCTTTAAATGTGAGCCGGGCGTAGTAGCGCACACCTGTAATCCCAGTGCTCAGGAGGCTGAGGCAGGTGGATCTTTGCAAATTTGAGACCAGCCTGGGCCACAAAGTGAGCTCAAGGCCAGCCTGAATTGCACAGTGAGACCGTATCTCAAAGACAGAAAATAAATAAATAAATAATGTTAGTATTTACATGGACATAAAGCATCTCTCCATAAGATACCTATTCATCGTAAATGGAAAACCAGAAGTTTCAGGGTGGAGAAATCTAGCGAGTACCACCTTCACCTAGTGGTCAAGGATAGTAGTATCAGTAATGGTCACGTCCCTAGCAGGGGCCACCTGATAGGCGACACTGAAAGAATACAAAATCTCTGCTGAATCAGATCATAAGGAAACATGAGACAAACTCTAAGGAGCTTTGTTCCAAAAACACACTTCTCCAGAACCTTTAAAAATATAAAGTCACAAAATACAGAGCAAGTTTCAGGAATGGTTTCAATTTACAGAAAACTAAAGAGTCCTGACAACTGAATGCAACAAATGATCCAGGCATTTCTTTTGCTATAAAGACATTTATAGTGTATCTACAGTTGACATTCCTAGGTAGTTAGATCTGAGTCTGATCTGACTTTAAAAATGGTCATGCTTGTTAATTTTCTAATTTTGGATATTTTATTGCGACTCTAGGTAAGAGAATGTTCTTGGCTTTGGAAACACATACAAAAGTATTAGGAATAAAGAATTATCATGTCTGTAACTTACTCTTAACAGCTCAGAAAAATAAGTAACATAGAAATACAAAAAGAAATAAAGCAAATGGTAAAGGTTAAAATTTGGTGTTCAGTGAGGAGTGTGCACTGCTTCTTTGAATTATTCTTACAATTTTCTCAAAGCCTAAAATTATGTTAAAATAAAAAGAAGAAAAATGAAAGCAGACACAAAATAAATAAAAAGATGACAGATGGATGATAAATAGATAGATAGATAGATAGATAGATAGATAGATAGATAGATAGATGGATGATAGGAAAATGTAGCAACTTTAAAACATTGTGTACTGAATTCTGCAGTACTCTACCCATCACACGGCAGGTCTGTGTCTCCTCCCTTTGTGGGTGGGCTTGCATCTCCTTCTACCTTACTTTGCAGTGGAACAGATTTCACGTGACTTCAGTACCAGGTCACTAAACACCATGATGCCTCACCTTGTTCCCTGGTAAACTTGCCCATAGAACCTGCGTCACTTGAGACCCCACACTAGAAAGCCCACATGTAGGATTCCAGAAGTCAACAGCCCAGCTGAGCCCACTATCTTCCAACTCTGTGCCCTCGAGACCAGCTGAGTGGAGACACCATTCTGGAAGTGGACCCTCCAACCCCAGCTGCTCCTGCCTCTCGGTACATATCACAACCTCTCCACACCACTCAAATCATCCCCCTTGAGGTCCCTTACTGAGATTATGAAACAGAAGAGTGCCCACTACATTCCTTCCTCAATTTCTGCTCCACAAAACCTATGAAAATAATAAAATTGTTGTCTTAGGCCACTTGATTTGGGGTGGTTTGTTACACAGCAGTAGGTGACCAGAACAAATAGCTAATATTAATACAACACTGTATGCCAAGCAAAGCCCCTCATCTGCATATGCATTGCCTCTGGCACTCCCCCACAACCCTTCACAGCTTTCCCATCTAACAGATAAGACACAGAGACCTCAAGTGTCTTAACAACTTGCCCAGAACCACGAGCAGAGGTTGTTTATGAAACCAGACACCAACACCAGAGGATCTTGCCATATGTGACCTCCCTAAATGCACGCATGCCTTCAGTTACTTGGTTGCTCCACAAAGAAACCAGGATAAGGCTGGAGACACGACGGTAAGCAAGCTGGATGTGATTCCCACCCTCTGGGTATTTGCAGGCTGGTGGGACAAACAGGAGAAGATATAAAAGCAATTATGATAAGTGGAGCAAAGGAAGGAAACACAAGTTCAAAGTTAGCCAACAGCATTCACCAAGAGATTGGACTAGAAGCCTCTAATATCTTTTTTAGGGTAGAATTTCAGAATTCCAGCATCCTTTCTTCTTACCCTCATGATAAGGAGTACAGACATGCCAGGGTTCTTTGGCATGGCCTGGGCCCTGTCCTGCTGGGTGCCAGGTGCCTCTACCCAAGGGTACAGCTACACAAGAGGTCCTTTCCCAAGAGCTCCTCCTTAAAGGGGAAGGGGAGTATATGAAACGTGGCCACTGTCCCTTATGATCAATCAGCAGAAAAAGATGGGTTTCATACATATTCCACTGCCACCCACCATCAAAAATAAAGGGGACAACTCAGCAAACCAGGCTGAGAATCGATGTTTCTCCCTGCTTTGTTATGTGTTCTGAGCTTCCAGGGCCAGGAGATGGGCCCCCAGCACATCCCACCCTCCTTATTCTAGGGTGCAGAAAGATGCTTCGAGTCCAGAACTGCAAGAACCAGACCTTGCCTGGGTGCCCTGACTCCTCAGGTGCCAGGTCTCCAAACCAGAACCTTCGGGGAGATCAGCACACAAGCTGGTGATGCTGTGTCCTGGCAGAGCCCCGGACTTGCTCCCATTTCACAGCCTTGGCCTGACACCTGGTGGCAGGATGTGGAATGACATGGTTAATCCAATGACGGAGCAGAGTGGCCAGGATCCTGAGCAGGCAGAGTCTTCTTTACACTGAAAGAAAGATGCCCAGAATCAGCTTGGGAGCTTCCAGGAGTCAAGGGGTTTCCCTTGGACCAGTGAGTGCCACCGTGTCATGAGCCAGGTCCCCACCCTACATCAGCTCACCTAAGCTAATGGAGCCAGAAAATGAAGTAGGAGACACCTTCTTTCCGTAGGAAACAAGATCCATAAAAAAGTCTCATGCGCCCTCCAAGCCCCCAGCTGGAAAATAGAAGAGGCTGATACAGCCAAGACCGTCTGATGACTCTTCCAGCTCATCTCAGTGAGAGTCATGCGAGTAGGGAGGGCAGGAGTTCAGTCATCACAGGGACACCCTGAGCCCAGCAGTTCCAGCGCTCAGCCAACAGCTACAGTAAGGACCTGCGTTCTCAGCAGGGTAGCTGATCCTGACTGATTGCCCCAAGCCTGCCTCAGGCAAATGTCAGGCCACAACGTAGACATACCTACTGTGGGCCCAATTTCAGTCCCCTCCTCTAGGGAGGAGCTGGGACTCTGCATTTTACACACACACACACATACACACACACACCAGGGGAGACTGCTCTCTCCAGATTGATTTGGGAAATTGTGGCTCTTCTCTTTCCCGTGCGGGTGTGGTGGGTCTGTCCCCATCAATAGGTGGTTTTACAAAACCCTGGAGCTACCCTCCTCACACCAAAGACCAATATTCCAGAAGTGGCCTTAAGATGACCCAGACCCTCAGATCTCAGACCAAACTGGAGGGCACTTCCTTACCAGGTCATTCTGGGAGCGCTACACAGCGCCCTTGATACCTCAGTAGGGTGGATTCTCTCACCTGACATGGCCAGACCAGGGCACCTGCTCATCCCGCATCCTTGCAGCTCAGTCCCAGGGCATCGTCTAAACACGTGGGCAGCAGCGTTTTCCCACCCAGCCCCACATCCGGTCCACCCGCAAGTCCTGGTAGCTCCCACAGAACGTGTCCAAGTTTGCCCCTCACCACACACTCTGGCCCCACCCGTGCCAGCCTTCCCATCATCTACCAGGAACCCAAACAAACGCCTCAAACTCCTCCTCCTCCCCCTCTTCCTCCCCTGCCCCTCAGGTCAGTGGCCCAAGGTGCCCTTTTTAAAAGGAGATCAGCTCTGCCCCACCTCACTCTTGTTTAGCTGGGGGAAGCCTGACTGATGCAATGGTTCTCTTGCCTCCCAGAGTAAAACTCTTAAAGGTGACCCAATTCAACTGACATGAAACCCTAATCCCTTACTAGAATATTCTCTCCACAGGGGAAGGAGCATTTCCATCCGGTTCATTGTTCTCCCACAGGACCTGGAATAGAATCCGGCATCAGGTGATAAATAGTTGTTTACATAAATAATTATTTTTTATGATGACTCCCAACGTTTCCTGTTGCACTTCGTGCCAGTAAAACAGTTGGCAAAGTGGGACACTCAGGGCCAGGGATATAGCTCAGTGGCACAACACCTGCCTGGCATGTGAGAAGTCATGAGTTCGATTCCTGCTACAAAAAAAAAAGGGACACGCAGAGATGGTGGCATCCCAAGGCACGTTTCTGCCCAAGCCAGGGAGAAGGCGAGAGAACGCTTATGTCAGTCAGGCTTCTCCAAGCTAAACAAGAGTGAGGTTGGGCAGAGCTTGTTGTTGAAAAGCTTGGGCCCCCAGAATCCAGAGTCCCGCCCCTCTGGTGGAACAACTGGACAAAAGAAGCAAAGTCACCACGCAGCACTCAGCAGGCGGGACTCCAGAGAACCCGCTCCTGCCCAGCCAGTTTGCTCTCCCAGCTCTGTATACAAAAGATGGTGCACGCATTCCGGGGTCCATTCACAGCCACGGGTCCTCAAACTTCGTGCTCTACAGAGTCCTGTGGGTACAAGGAATACTCATTGATAGGGCAGTGAGTCTGGAAGCAAACCAGAACTGGGCCAGCAAGTGGTAAAAACTGATTATATTAAAGATTACCATAATAGGGAGCAAGAACCTCAGTATAGAATGAGGCTCAGTTCCAAACACAGCCCGGGCAGGTGGAGATCGTAGCCAAGAAGTGGTGTAGATGGACCAAGAGGAAATCTCAGGGGTAGGAGGGTTCCGGCTACACGGACCTAGTAGGATTCTTGCTGAAGATGAGCCAGGGTGCTCATGGAGTGGGAAGAGAAACCTTATTAGCTGTGGAGGTGATCAAGTGTAGAGGAGGGAGCTCCTCGATAAACTGACTCAGCAGGGCTCTCCTCAGACGGGATTTTCCGAGCAAGCGCACAGAGGGGTCCGGAGAAGGTTCAGGAGCTGGCTGGAGTTTGCGCAGGAAAAGACTCATTGTCATTGGCAAGGGAAAACATTGACTCTAAATCTTTGGAAGGCAAGTTGTAGGTCAGCAATGAGGGAAGAAATGTCTACACTGAGAAAATTGAGAACATGCTAGAGATTCAGTTTAGCTGCGGGAATAGGTTCACAGGAAAAAACAGAGCAGAGAGAAAGGAATCAGGAAGCAAGCCTCTGTCGGGGATTCATCCAGCATTTGCGCTGTGCTTGCCCTGAGCTGACCTTCCCGTGGCGGGGAGGAGATGATGCCTGTCCCTCCAGAACCCCCATAGGACGCGTCTCATATTCCAAACCGGTGTTCCCTGCATCGTATTGTCACCTGGGACGGGGCTCCTTTCTGTGGAGATGGTGTCATATCTATGTCCCTGGCATAGAGCCCAGCCCTGCCCAACCAGTGCTATTTACTGTCTCATTCATCAGTGTTTCTTGCGATGTTCCTGCCGCAGTTGAGGGGACACTTCGAATCGATAGTAATTAGTAATTACGGTGACATCTGGACTCTTCCTTCCCTGAGGCTTTTTCCCTGAGAAAATACCACTTTTTGTCACAAGGTGGCACTCAAGGCTAAAGCCGAAGGTAGTCCTAAACATCCAAGTTCCAAGAGTTTGAGCCTGATTTGGATTGTTTTTTATTTTTCTTAGTATCGGAGCAGCTCTGCTCATGATCTCAATCTAGTCTTTCTTCACATCACACAAGATCTCAGTGAACAAGCTGTAGGATGAGCTTCTGAGAGCCATCCCAGGCATGCGGCTGAGTCCAATTTCAGATGGCCATGAACTATGGTGGGATGATTTCATTCCACACTCCCAGGAAGCATTCTCCTCCGTTCTGAGTCAGTCTGTAGGCCAGGTTAGAGACTGCCGCCTTGCTAACTTTGACTTCACCTGTCTGATCCTACCTCATTCCACAGGATCTGCTGGATTATTGGGGTCAAGAAATTCGCTTACGGTGGGCCTTGCTTTAGACAAAGCTGTGTGCATGAGCTGCCTCCCCCAGGAGGGGCCTGTGCACAAAGATAACACCAAGCCAGGGAGCAGAAGAAGCGGAAGGAAAGAGACAGGCGCCTGAGGACTGCAGTGGAGCCCCTGAACCTAGCCAGCATCAGCCAATACATTTCCTCTCGGCTTAAAGCCAGTTTGAGCCGGGTTTCTTCCTCACTCTTAAAGAGCTTCTATTAATACATTTGGAGACAGGTTCTTGTTCACCTGGCATGGTTTTATAAACCAAAATCAGAGAGGGGTTGGTGTTTGGACTCGGGGGCTAAGTGCTTGCATGTGAGCAGGGAAACCAGGCAGAGCCTCAAGGAGTCCAGAGACAGCCTCAGAGCTGTCTGGAGTCTTGGATCCAGACTTGTACCAGGTACTGGGCATCTCTGGGCTTAGGATTCTGGAGGAGTAAGGCACCCTCCAAGTGCCAGTTCTGTGGGAATAGTGATGCTGGAGGTAATTATGCAGAATGTGTGCCTGACGCTGTAGTAAGCCCTTGACATGCATTGCTTTATTCCATCCAAACAACCAGGCAGTACACAAGCATGTTTGTCAGTTCTACCAACAAGTGTGGACACTGGGTCTGAAGAAAGCTAAGGTGTTTGGCCAGGGTCCCTTGCTGGTAAGGAGGAGGCTGGGTTTGAACTCATGAGGTTGAGATGAGGAGCACACATGTGCCTCCTCCTCAGATCTGGCAGAAAACAGACCAGCTGCTGCCCCAGGCTCTTCCCAAGCCCAGCGAGAACTAGAGCAGGGCCTAGGCACGGGAGGCAGCTGGGTTGCGTCTATGGGCCAGTGAATTCTCTGTGGGGGACAGAAGCCGCTGCTGTGAGGAGTTAAATTTTGGAGTTAAACTCAAATCTGAATCCAGGACATATCGTTTACCAGCTGGGCCTTATCTTCTCCGAGCTTTAGTTTCCTTGTCTGTAAAATTGGTTAAGTAGAAGTGGCCACTTTACACGATTATTCTAAGGACTGTGGGATCATGTACTTGCCCAGTGCCCACATGCTTTCATTAAACACTCATCAGAAGTTGTCACTTCCCGTGAGATAGGGAGAAAATGACAGATTATACCAAACATTTCCTAAGAGAGGTTGATACTTTGAAAATGGGACCAAAGAGTGGGAAAGTGGCAATTCTATAAATCAGTGGTTCTCAGTCTGGGCATCCCACTAGAATCACCTAGGAGGGTTAAAATTCCCATGTCTGGGCCCTATCTCCAAACCAACTAAATCACAATCCTGGAGGGCGAAGTCCAGACATTGGGCTTTCTAAAAACCTCCCCAAGTGCGTGATGTTCAGCCAGGTTACAGAACCACTCCTGGGGGCCCCAGAGCTGGGTCTGGTGGACACCCTGGTGGTGCCTTGTCAGCTTCCTTCTTGAAATCGGAGGGAATGATCTCTCCAACAGTAAACTCAAAGCTTGGGGCCCCACTCTGACAGCTGGAATTTACGCAAGGTTTGGACAGGTCTGTTCTCAACCTTAGTGCTGCAATTAGCAGCTTCTCCTGGCTTTAGTGGCACAGTGACAGATGGATGAAATGAATCCACTATGAGATTAAATAACGAGGAGATGTTATGCCAACAAAATTAACTTGTCCAGCCCCGTTCCTTAGCAACTGCGTTATTATTTCAGGTTTTCTTCGAAGCCTCTGGTCGTTCACATCGATTCCTTTCATTAAAATGTGAGACAGTTATTTATAGCTTTAATGAAAAGGAGAGAAAAGCAAAAGAAACTTCTAACTGCTAACTGCTCTTCAAATTGCATCAGGCCTGCCAACCAGGACCAGACTGGCAACTTGCAAATCAGGACTCTATTTCACTTTCCTACAGATGTGACTTCCAGGCCCTCTGACTTCCAGGCCCTCCCGCGGCCCCACCACGCATCTTGCCTTTGACAGAACCGTGGTGTATTTGCCCATCCAATCTGGCCACGGGAGTCAGTTGTTCAGGAGTCAGGCCCTGGCTGCTGGAGTCTGAACACTGTGTTCTCAGAGGAAAATCACTATAGAAGTAATAGAAGCAATAGAAGCAGTAGAATAGAAGCAGACACAAGTGAGTAATTGGCTGACTATGGGAAGAGGCGGAGTGAGGGATTTTTTCTTTCTAACCTCTATCCAGTTGAGTTGCCAAAGATCCATCTTCTCCGGTGAGTCACTCCTGGGTGGCCAGCAAAAGCCAGGGCTTTCCCAAGTCCTCCCACTTGGGCTGTGTGGGTCCACACTCCTAGATAACAGGAATCCCTGAATCTGGGGTCTGGAAAGAGACTCTGCTCCCTGTCTTTCCCTAATCAGACCCAGCTCTTCTCTGACCTTTGCCTGATCATCATCAATCACCAGATGCTTTTGGTCACAAATGACTTTTTTTAATATCTGCCAGAAATCTCTGCCTATAAGATTTGTTATTACCTATCTGGGCTTGAAGTTAGTAATATATTCAATTTTATCTTTAAAAGCAAGGGCTCTTAACCAAGCTAAAGAATTCTGCTGGGACCAGAAATACTTGACCTCATTTCTAACTAAAATTTTCCTTCAATTGTGAGTATAAGTAAAAAAATAAAAAGTCATTAGAGAAACCTGTGTCTGTCATCAGTAAAAATCATAGATTATTTGACAGGACACTAGAACTGTAGACTCTCAAAACTCTACTTACACAAATCATTACTTTGGTGTTATAATGACCATGAGACCTGCTTCTATGCAATATATTAGAACCTGGGGAACCATGCAATGCTGTGTTCTCAAGTTTCCTTTTTGCCTCACATATCCCAGATTTTGGCTGAAAAGACTGGCAACCCCACCACCACCCACACACACACACACACACAGAGGTTTGAAGGTCTCCCAAAAGAGCCTACTCTCTTTATCCAGGTACAAGAAAGAAGCTTAGCAAAACAGATAATTCTCACGTAGTCACTGCTCTGCTCCAGCAAAGGACTGCAGAAAACTGGCCAGGGCCACACTAGAAAAAGCTATGGGTTGAGGAAGAGGGGTCTGAATTTCCAACCTTGTGAGGTACCACTGAGGTAGTACCAGAGAAGCTAAGCAGGGATCCAGAACTTGTATTCCACCCTGGCCTTCCATAGGCTACATTAATGTAATTGGTCTAATATAAAATAAAAGACAGATTAAAACACATGACCCAATGTCTCATCTCAAGCTGCCATAAGAAAATACCATAGATGGAATACTATGAACGACAGAAATTTATTTCTCATAGTTCTAGACACTGAAAGTCCAAGATTAGGATCTTGGTCTTGACAGGTTCTCATCAGATCTTTTTCTTGGCTATCTTCTCATTGTATCTTCACATGACAGAAAGAGAAAACAAACAGAGGTAGCAATTTTTATCTCAGACATTGTAGATTTCAAGCTAGAACTGATTAGAAGAGACAAAGAAAGTTACTACGTACTAGTGAAGGGAACAATACAATAAGAAGAGATAACAGGCAAATATTTATGTGCAGGATATCAGAGATCCTATCTTCATAAAACAAATGCTGCTGAATATAAAAGATCAAATAGATACTAAGGGAAGGATCTTAATACCCCACTTTCGCAAAGAGATAGAGAAACTAAACAAAAAATAATAATAAGGAAATATCAGAGCTGAATCACACCCTTGAACATAGATATCTACAGAGCATTCTATCACATTACAGCAGAGCACATATTTTTTCTATAGCACATGGTATTTTCTCCAAAATAGATCACATACTTGTCCACAAAGCCTGCTTAAATAAATGTAGAAGAATTAAAATCACACCATGTTTACTATCAGACCACATGATCACATCAATAAATTCAGAAAAGTCTATCAACAAACTCTAAGATAAGAAACCTGAAGGAAAGAGATAGATGTAGAAAAACCATACCTGAATTTGGTAAAAAGTATTCATGACAAACCAATGATCAACATCATATTAAATAGGGGAAAATTAAAATCATTCCCTCTAAAGTCAAGAAAAAGATAAGTAGGCCCACTATCACCACTTCTACTTAATTTAGAACTTGAAACATTAGCCAAAGCAATCAGGCAAAACAAATACATAACAGAAATATAGAGAGAGAGAAAAGGAAGAACTCAAATTATCATTATTTGCCAATGACATTACACTCTACATAGCAGACCTAAGGAATTCCACTGAAAAAACTCTTAACATCAATAACCAATTTCAACAATGTAGCAGGGTACAAAATCAACACACATTTGTGTACACTAATAATGAACTCAATGAGAAGGAAATTATAAAAACAATATCACTCACATTAGCATCCAGAATAAGGAAATACCTAGGAATTAACCTAGCCAAGGAAGTGAAAGACCTCTACAAAGAAAATTGCAGTACTCTGGAAAAGGACATCGAAAGAAGATACCAGAAAATGGAAAGATTACCCCGCTCCTGGATAGGCACAACAAATATTATCAAAATGACCATACTCCCAAAACCATTATAGAAATTCAATATAGTCCCAATCTAACTACCAAAAGCATACTTTACAGAACTAGAGAAAACAATCTTAAAATTTCTATGGAATTAGAAGACGGCCAGAACAGCAAAAGCAATCTTGAGCAACAAGAGTAAAGCAGGAGTCATCACAATACCTGACTTACTACAAACTATACTACAAAGCAACAAGGATAAAAACAGCATAGTACTGGAACACAGACAAACATGTGGGCCAATGGAACAGAATAGAGAACTATGAAACATCCCCAGGCACATTTAGCTATTTGATTTTTGACAAAGGGACCAAAAGCATACATTAGAGGAAAGATAGCCTATTCCACAAATAGTACTGAGAAAAGTAGAAATCTTTCTGCAAATTGAAACTGGATCCATATCATATGTCTTACCATATAACAAAGTAAAATCAAAGACCTAAACATTAAAACAAAAACATCAAACCTATTGGAAGATATAATAGGTAAAACTCTTAAAGTCATTATGTGTAGGAAAGCATTTCCTAAATATAACTGCAGTTGCACAAGAAATAACAGCAAGCATCAACAAATGGAATTATGTCAAGTTAAAAAGCTTCTCCATAGCAAATAAGTTAATTAGTAAAGAGATAACCTAAAGAATGGGAAAAAAAGTTTGCCAACTATTCCTGAGACAGAGGACTAATATCTATAATATATAAAGAACTCAAAAAATTAGATCACTTAAAATAAAAGACACAATCAAGAAACAGGCAAGTGAAAGATGTACAAATGGCCAACAAATTCATGAAAAAATGTTCAACATGTCTGGCCATTAGAGAAATGCAAATTAACAACACTAAAATTCCATTTCATACCACAAATAATGGCAATCATCAAGAATTTTTTGAAAAGTACTGATGTAGCTGCAATGGAAAAACAACCCTCCTACATTGTTGGTAGGGATGTAAACTAGTACAACCATTATGGAAATCAGTATGGAGATTTCCCAAATTAGAAATTCCATATGACCCAGTTGCCTTTTTCTTGGTATCTTTCCCAAAGAGCTAAAGACATCATACTACAGTGATATAGGCATACCAATGTTTAGAGCAGCAGAACTCAAAATACCTAAATCCTGGAAGCAGTGTATACCCAGGTGATTGGATAAAGAAAATGGGGTATCTGTACATAATGGGATATCACTTGGCTATAAAGAAGAACAAATTTTAAACATTTATAGGAAAATGGATCCACCTGGAAAATATAATATTGAGTGAACTAAATCAGACACACAAGCTTAAATACCATATAGAATCTTTCATTTGAGTGAGATGAAGTATAAACAAAGAGCACAGTAAAGGATGGATGGAAAGAGACAAGGAGATAGATCTCTTGCAAATAGGAAGGGATCCAGGAGACCAAGGGAGAAGGGAACAGGGGAGGTAAAGAGAAAATAAATAAAGTATGCTATGTACAGGAACCTAATAACTTCAATGTATGTTAACATATGTCATAAACATGAGCTAAGATTAATAATATGAACAAGAATGAAAATGGGGAAAGGGAATTTGGAGAAGGAGGGAGGAGGTAGGGATGAGAAAGGGGATCTAAAAAAAAACAAGCTGCATCATGTACATGTGCCCACTCCCCAAGAGGACTGTAACCTGCATGCACTGTGAACATGTACTAATTTTTAAAAGAAAGAAAGTAAATCTCTATCCTGCTTGTTCCCCTTCTCTTATAGTGACATGAAGAATTGAGGTGGAAAAGAAGCCCTGAAATGTCAATGTTTCTCTCGGTTTTTCCTGTGACAATAGAACAGGAGGCTTAAGGCAAGTAGCTGAGCATTGAGTTGTATCACCCAGATCTGCCTTCAGAGAAAAAACAACTTCCCCAGCTGCCAGCTTCCTTCAGGATGGCCTCAGGGGAAGGAAAACTGCCTCCCCTAAGACCTTGTTCCTTTTAGGAACAACCTGCACCTGTTAAAATAGTTAATCAACTCAGGACAAACCTGAAGGGTCATCTCAGCTTTACAGTAACCTGTAGGGTTAACAGGGGCCTCTGTTGACACTGATAGCAAACCACCTTCCTACCTTCCTTACGGCTTCTTAGAGACTGATCCCAAAAGCACTTTCTGTTAAACATCCTGTAGGCTAATCTCCAGTCTGCTTCCTGGGTAGCCCAATTTGCCACCGGCAGTGCCAAGAAATAGTACAAGAAGGTGGACATTGGCACAGAATCATGACTGGTATGTGGACCCCTCACTAGCAGTAGGTGAGGGGTCCCATTTTTGTGGTCCCCAAAATAATTAGAATAAAATGACTTGGTGGTACAGACAGTAACCTCAGCATTGGTGTAACGGTGTGTGAGGTAAAAGCTATCACCATGGGCAAAGGCCATTTAGAAAACTGTAAAACAGCCTCTCCAGCCAAAACAGCAAATCAAATACAATATTGTTTCCCAGGGCAGCAGCACAAACTAGCGCCACCCTTAAAGGGTGGCAGAGCTTAAAAGGATACAGAGCTTGTGATTATTCATTAGCTCCATTTTATTTGCCCACCTGGGCCTTGCAAAAACTTGATGGGTGCTGGGACATGGCATTGGAATAGTGCAAACAACCACATGTATAGTGGCTTCAACTACAACTGCCATGCTGGCTCTGATATCTGGGCAGGGAAACTGACTGCAGTCTTGGAGACTGGGCAGTCTAAAGCATAAACGTCCCCAGAATGATCTCCTTGCTGTGGAGACAAGAGTGCCTCTCTTGGATACTTCACTCCCTCATCTATTCACATGCCCACCTGCTGTTAGGGTTTGGGACACTTGCTTGGTTCTCTGGGCAGTGCAAAAGATGAAATATGGTCTCTGCTACCTGAGAACTTACCCTGGAGTCTAAATAGGACAGGCCTTGAAACCCCGACCAGACCACAGGGAATGGAATACAGGCCCAAGAACCAGAGCAGTAGTGATCCAGATCCCAACAGAAATCAGCCTCCTTTGAGATTCAAATAAAACTGGCCAAAGGAGCAACAATTCTGGGCCCATCATATATCCCCTCCCTATTTCTTTAAACTCACTCTGAGCCAGGCATGATGGTACATGCCTATAATCCCAGCACTTGGGAGGCTGAGACAAGAGGATCACTGTGAGTTTGAGGGCAGCTGGCACTACATAGTGAGAACCTGTCTCAAAAAAACAACCAACGAACCAACCAATCAATCAGTCAATAAACTTGACCTGAGGAATGCAAGAGGGGAAAAAGCAGCGTCTGCCCCTCCCACAAAGCCCCACCAGACCATTCCTACTTCAAGCTCACTGTGGAATTCGTGAACATATTAAACTGGTCACTTAGCATCTGAGTTCCTGCACATGGAATCTCCACTAGCAGCCTTCCCATAAAGCTTATGGAAAAAATAAAAAGAAATAGTAGTAGGCCCCAAACAGGAATTCCTGCAAAGAGGAAGCTCACAATAGGTGAGTCCTCTCCCTAGAGAGACAGAGACAGAGACAGAGACAGAGAGATGAGCTAAAGCCATGTGTGTTCCATAAAGTGTTTTGAAGGAAAACGCATCCATCCATCAGCGGATGTTTGCTTTTCAGTTATCTTCCAGTTGCTCTATTTTCATCTGCTGTTTTATCCTCAGGGGTGTTTGAAATGAGCCTGCTTCTGCAGAAACTCATAGCAACATGCTAGAGAGCTTGACAAATCACTTGCATTTTTCCAATCTTCTTTATATTTTTCTGTATATTTTTGACATAAGATTAATGACTTATGAAATCAAAAAATGTACAGCCTCAAGGCACATCCATTTACCTAGAAATGGATCCAGCTCAATCCTTCTTTATGGCAGAGTAATACTCCCCATTAAAAACCCACATCTTCTTTATCCAGTTATCAGTTGGTGGACATTTGGACTATTTCCAAGGCTTAACTATTACAAACTGTGCCACTATAAATATGGATGTTCATAATCAGTGTAGTAGGTGAAATAAATTGGACACAAGTGTGTAAAAACCACATTGTTTCTCTGGTGTGAAAAACTGAAAATGTAAATAAGGCCCAAAATGTACAACAGATATTGAGAAATAGAAAGACAATGTCCAAGTGGGAAGGGAAGCTAGGGTGGGGGGAGGAGAAAAGGAAAAAAGGCAAAAGAAAATAAATGATAAAAAAGAAGAAAAAAGTGGACACAAAGCTTTTGTAAACAAGGAAAGGAAGAGGGGTGGATTGAAGGGAGGGTAGGGGAATGGGAAAAAAAGGAATCAAGTCATATCATGTACAGGTACAAATTCCATATAATGAATGTAATCATTATACCTAAAATGTACCAATAAACTGAATTAAAAACCAGAAAAATAATAAAACAGAATTAAAACAACCACTGATGTGCATTCCTGCTGTACCACTAACACAGGCCATGTGCCTGGGATAAGCCCTTCTCCCTCTGGCCTCAGTCAACTCATCCATGACACAGTGGGTAGAGGAAATGCTCCTTTTGAGAATCTTGGACTCTGTGTGAGTTTCCATCTCTCCCCCACTGGAATAGGGTGTTTTGTACTTTGCAGCTCAACCAGCCACTAGCAGGCTCTTGCTCTCCAAATCCCAGCTGTGGGCAGCATCCCCCTAGCCCAGAGTAACAGACTGTGATCAAATACTGAGTCAGCCTGTTGCTGGGGAGCTCAGGGCTATGACTGGCCCTCTCAGGTCTTTCCTCTCAGCTCCGAGTATCTGGGGGTCGGCCTGTCACCGTGAGCCCCGCTTGCATTGATCAAAAGCAGGACCCATTGCCATTCCCTGAGCAGGTGTGCTGACCGCAGAGAAGGGTGATGAGCATTCACTGCCCGGTGATAAATGGACTCACAGCCCAATCACCTTAACAAATGGATTCATTAAGGCACATCGTGACTACCTTGTCAAGGAGCTTGAGAAATTGACATGTGAATACAGTCTTACTACAGTCTTTCTTTTCTTTGTCCAGGCAGACTGATTTCTATTCAGGCTTCAGCTGCAACCCCAAGATGTCATTACCTGCTGATTATCATAATGAGCACCTGAGTAGTAATGGCTTGATGAATTGTTCAGGCACTTGTGTATTTTGTAGAACATTCATTCATGCAGCCAAGGCACCCTCTCTCCTTCCATGCAAGTGAAAAATAGTCTATAGCAAAAAGTAGAAAGATGTGTGTGATAAACATTTGCAGGGAAGAGAGAAGGAAAGAGGGAAGGTAGAAAGGAAGGAAGGGAGGAAGGAAGGAAGGAAGGAAGGAAAGAAAGAAGGAAGGAAGGGAGGGAGGGAGGGAGGGAAGGAGGGAGGGAAGATAAGAGTAGAGACAGAGAAGAAAAGGAAGGGAAGGAAAGGAGGAAGGGAGGAAGGGGTAGAGAGGAAGAGATGGGTTCCATCTAGCAACAGGCCAAGATCCACAGAGAGGATGGATTTGCTTGGGAGACCAACTGAGTGTTTGGCTTGATCTCAAAGCCAGACTTGTGCACTGTGTGCAGGAGACTAGCTATCTAGGCATCTCAGGACACTGGCAAACAGAAAGTAACAGGGAGAGAGTGCGTTCACAGTGCTGGGTAACCACCTCTGTGTCAGGGAACAGCGTGCTTCTTGAGCAATTATTGCAGTCAGGAGTGAACTGGCTTTGGAGCCGCCCACCTGAGTGATTTCCAGCGTTGCCCCTGACTTACAGGCTGTGTACTCTTGAGCAAGCCCCCTAAGCTCTCCTCTTTCCCTAACTTTTCCCTTGATAGGAATTTTCCTGGCAGAAAACACAGATAAGTACAAGGAAGCACTAAGCTCAGATGTTACTGCCCTCTGGTGCAGCCTAGCTGGCCACAGAGAATGTAGTGGTGAGGGGGGACCTCCCAAGCCTTCCCAGCCAAACAGCAGTCTGGCGTGGGGGATGAGCCTGCCTTGAAGCCAGAGACCTGGATGGAAATGTCAGCTCCCCTACTGCTGGCACTGCAACTGGATCAAGTCACTTCCTTTGTCCCACTCCACCTTGGCATGAGAGGACACCAGCTTTGTGGTGAGGCTCAGATACTTTGCTTCATCACACACAAACATCTGCACAGTGCCAGCCACCATGCTGGCCTTGGGTCACCTTGGGGGATAAGGTAAATATGCCCTCTGCCCTCCTGCAGCTCACATCGCGTGATGGACAGACATCTGCATCAGCACACAGTGTGATGAGTGCCAGAAAGACAGCGAGCCAGGGGCCAAGCTAGGGAAGAAATGGCCAGGCCACTTTAAGTGGGACAATCAGAGAAGACTGATTAATGCATAAACTGAGACCTGGAGGAAGAGATCCCTCCCTCTAGGAGAAGAACCAGGGAAGAACAGTCCTAAGAGCACTACAGAGAAAGAGGGTGTTATGACAAAAGAATGTTCTAGAAGTTCCAGGTCTAATTAGGACTGACTGAGCCACCCATGGTTCCTCAGAGGAGGTGAGCTAGGGATTTGAAGGGTTCTTTCTCTCTTAAGGAACAACCGCTGCCTCACGGCATGGCCCGCGCCTTCAAGGGACTTGACCACAGAATCCTGGGCCTCGTGAGATGCAAGTCTGGCCCCAAGAACTAAACCTCCAAAGGTTGTCTCTGGAAGCGTCTCCTCAGAAAGCTCTGAGTTCTGACACTTTAAGCTACAAAGCACCCAGCAGGCATGCACCCAGAGAAGCGAGACCAAACATGCAGTAGCAAAGGCCAGCAGCCACGAGGGGGGACCCAAGCCATGGAGCAGAGGAGGGAACCCACACTTGCAAAACTGCCTTAAAATGGCCAGGGTTCTGCATGTGGGAGTTTGGAAACAAAGCCCAAAACTTTGACTCTTCCTCTTGACCTTATCAGAAAAAAATTAGCATAATTTTTTAAAAAGGAAAAGGAAAAAAATCCTTAGAACTATTAGGAGAGTTTGACTTTAACATGGTATATCTTTATGTTAGCTCTCATCCATATCCATGGCTTTTAGGTCTCTGGCTTTATGAATATCTCATGACATTTTTAAAAAATAAATTAACTTCAACTTTCGGGCAGCCGTCTGCTGAGACACAGCTATGACTCACGAAATGTGGGTCCACACAGCGGATGGGGTGAAAGCCTGAGTGAGCTAAAGTCACTCAGCCTGAGGGCCCCAGTGCTCCAGAAGGCCATTCGTAGGTTTGTTTCACTTCAATTCTCCCCTGAACATTGAACAAGACCTGAAGGAGATATTGTCCCCAGACAACGGACTATGAATGTCACCGGTGGCTAAATAACTTAATGGCCATTGTGTACCTTCTGCTGAATACAGTACAGGGATTTCTTTCTCTGCCTCCCTTGCAGTTAGGGATATGTCACCCAGTCCTGATCAAAGAGACAGAAAATTACATCTGGGAAGGATTCTGCTTCCAGAATTGAGGAGAACTGCTAGTGATTCTCCTGCCCACAGCTTGCCTCAAATGTTGTCTTACTTTCATCCTTCCTAAGACAAAATACCCAACAGTCAAAGTTGAAGGAGGAAAGATTTATTTTGCTCAGTTCTTAGAAGTTCATAATTGGCTGGCTCCAAGGCAGGCTGGCGTGGCAGAGGAAAAACAAGCCTGCCTTCTTCCTGTCCCTTTATATTCCACCCAGGGTACAAGCCTATTCACTGGTGCCACCCACACCCAGGACAGGGCTTCCAGTATGCGCATTCACCCTTAATCCCAGTCTCACACACGCTAGATCCAGCCACCTTTCAAAAGTCCCACCTATGAGTGCAGGAGGCTGTCGGGGAGCATCTAGACACAAGCTGTACAGCTGTGGATGAGTTTCTGGAGTCTCAACTACCATTTCAAAGACATGGGGCAAAGCATGAGAATAAAGGTAAATCAATTCATGATGGATGGAGTCAAAAAACAAAATGATTCTGAATCCCCAGTGATATTATTGAGCTACTGGATCAACCCGAAAACCTACCCCTCCAGATTTTTAAAACAAAAATAAAAGTTCTTAGGACTTCTGGCTGGTCACGCTGTTACTTCTCAAAAAAAGCGTTCCTGATTGTTGCAGGGTAACTGCCCAGTCACAGTCCTTGTTCTCTTTCTCCTGGATCATGGCAGTGATTCTCTGTCTCGTCCTCCTGTTTTCTGTCTGTGTATCTCACTCTTCCCCTGTGGCCAAAGTTGGGTCCTAGAGTCTGTTCCTAAACAAGTCATTCTCCTAGCTCTCTGTGGAGGATCACTCAGACTGCTTCAAAGCTCAGGCGAATCTAAGGACACCCGAGGATGTGACCATGCTTGTGTAGTGCAGGCACACAGTGGGATACAGTTATATAACCATGACTTAGCAGAGGCAAACACACATGCAATAGGTACAGCACTATGTAAGAATGTAAATACGAGATAACAACTTGTATAATAATTATACATTAAAGATGCAGGGGCTGGGGGTTTAGCTCAGCGGCACAGCGCCTGCCTGGTGAGTGCAAGGTCATGAGTTTGATTCCCAGTACCGGAAAAAAAAAAAAAAAGATGCAGGAGGCTCTTGGACTCTTGCACTCTTGTGCTCTTGTGCTTGCTCTGCCCCATGCTGCCTGCTGTTATTGCTGATGTCTTACACACATGCATTCTTTAACCTTGGGATCTCACCCTCAAAAATCTCCCTTGGGCCCCCTGAGTGGGTTGACATTCCCACTCATTCTAAAACTTCTAACACTCATTCCAGTATCTCTCAAAAAGGCCTAGGCTCTTTAGGCTGAGATTCAAGGTAGGACATTACAGTAACTAGAGATGTACGCTTTGGATTCCTTATCTCAGCTCCACTACCTACCAGCTGTGACAAATTAGGCAAATTACTCAACTTCCCTAAATGTCTGTTTCCTGTCTATAAAATGAGAAAAATGAGAGTGTCTAGTTCCTAATGAGTTGAGAAATAAATGATATAATATAAGGTGCTTGGCACTGTTCCTAGTACGCAGTAGGAATTCAACCAGTTTAAGTAGTACTACACATTTTCCTGGTCCAGCCTCAGCCAACCTGATGTTCACTTCTCTGGCAAACACAGTGGGCATCACTCTTTCCTGTCTTTACCAACATCCTTCCCTTGCCCATGACATACTCCCCTGGCAGCACTTTTGTCATTGAAGTCCCGGGCATCCTTCAGTCTGGTTCAGATGTCACCTTATCCATGCAAACCCTTGGCTGACGGAGGCCATGTGTGCACAGCCCCTCCACTGCATTAGCATGGCACTCATGCACCACTTTCCTGATATCCACGAACATTCAGGAGCGTTCTTGTTTCTTGTGAGTTTACTTTTTCTATTGACTCCTTCTCCATAGGCCACTTGGGCTCACTCTACCCCTACCAACAAGGCCAGTGCTCCTCTGGAGGTGGTCTTCCCTAAAGGACCCTGCCTTTTGGAGTTTCAGCAGCCCTGTCTGCCCCTTACCGCCCCAGACAGAGGTTCTAGAGGTGCCCTCTATTTCTACACCTTCCATATTTCCCTTTGCCTTCTCTTCACTATCAATCCCTTTGTTAATGAGCTCTCCTCAACTGTGTTGGGATGCTGGCAGAAACGGTCACCTATGGTCAGATAAGGTGAAGTACTTTACTATCCAGGGACCTGTGACCTTGTGGATTTATGGCCAGACAAAGAAATCCCTCCTGCAACTGTTAATTGTGATATGTCAACTTGACTGGATTAGAAATGCCTAGATTAGTAAAGCATGGTTCTTGGTGTGTCTGTGGGGTATATACAGAGATTATTGGCAAGCAGGCCAGCAAACTGAAGGGGAAAACGTCCACCAGGGTTGTGGGTGGCACCAATCAGTAGGCTTTTAGCCTGGGTGTAATGAAAGGAAAGGAGAAATGGGTGCATGTTTATGGCTCCATCCGGCTTGAACAGATGTGTCCTTTGCTGCCATCACCTATGGACATTAGATTCCAGTATCTTCACTCTTCTAATACAGACTCATACCAGCAATCTCTTAGTCAGCTTTCAGACCTTCAACCTTGGACTGGCATTGCATTCTTGATCCCTCCTGTTGTGTAATTTGTGCCTTCTTGGGCTGAAGAGCTGCTGGATCATCTGTGTTGTAGCCAGGGGTTACAAGGGGAATAATTTAATACAGGATCCATAATTTATTGAATTATAATAGTCACCTAAACAGTCATATACAAAGAGAGTGCAGGAAATCTGTCCGCATACGAAGATCAAAAGAATCCAACTGAGGGCCTGGATCCCACGACAATGTCCTGAGTGAATCCAGCTGAAGACCTAGAGCCTCTAACGATGCCCCCTAGGAGTCCAACTGGATGCCAAGAACCCACGACAATGTCTCATGCAGGAATGTTTCACAGATCTGAGCTGGGAAGACCCAAAGGTCAGAGGTGGAAACTAGAAAGTCTGTGCCAGCGGGATGAAGGATCTGTGCTAGCAGGCTGAGGGATCTGCACTGGAGCTAGGAAGCAATGCTCAAAGTAAGAACCAGAGCTCCCCCAAAAAGTACCACAACCATCCTCAAGAACACTGAGGTCCTGAGCTCCTCCAATGATGAGAACAGCCCAGGTGCCATCAGGAAATTTAATACAACAAGCTTCCTCAGGAGACTGAGCAGTGCACCATCTTCTCCTCTGGAGCCAGGAACTGATACTCAAAGTGAGGACCAGAGCTCCCCCAAAGTGGACCACAGCCATTCCCAGTGACAAGGTCCCAAGCTCCTTTGAAGATAAAACAGCCAAGTTCATCAGGAAAACCAGCATGACAACCTCCTCCAAGAGAACCAACAGCTCCCAACATCTTTTCTTCTATTCTGCCTCTTAGCTGCCAGCAATGATCCTCAGGTGGGCCTCCCACACCCAACACCACACTGATTCAGTTCAGCTGGGTGTTACAAGTTGACCACCAGTTGTCAATCCACCACAGTCTGGCTCTCCATTATGCAAATAGCCATTGTCATCTCTCCCACATCTGAGCTTATAAGCCTGCTGAATAAACCCCCTTGTATAATTATACATATCTTTTCTATTAATTTTGTTGCTCTAGAGAACCCCAACCAATACACTGCCCATGCTTTCCACCTCCTGAGAAAATCTTACCCAGGGTTGTGGCTAAGATTTAATATAGATACCAGCTATTTCTAGGAAGAGCTGGGAGTTGCACCATTTGTGGTGGGGGTGAGCAGGATCTAACACAGCCAGCAGAGCCCTACCCCACCGCATCCTAACTGTATTGGCCTTTGGGAGGGCTCCAAAATCTATCTCACCTCTTTTAGAAAGAAAGGGCAGCTTTGTAACCCTTACTTTACTATAGGCTCAAGCAGCTTACATTTCCCACAGGGCAATGAGCCCTCTAGGGTCATTTTCCCACTGGGAAATGAGCATTTCTCCTCTGGGAAACCTCCTAAGCCTGCAGTTTGTCTCTTCTCACCAGCATCACTTACTGGCGGCATGATAGAACAGTGGTACAGGCCATGGGCTCCTCTGTAGCCAGAATGAGTGACCCAGCAAGGAGTGATGTCCTTGATGTAATTTTAAGGAGAGGGAGGAAAAAATAAGTTATAGAATAGTCATGGACAGTTTAATCTCATTTGGGTAAAATAAAAACTATGCATATCTATTCAAATATATTCTGGGAGGGTCTGGAAAGGAGAAGTATAAACTCTTAATTCCCGCTGTGCCATGTGTGTTCCTCTAGCTGACCCCATCTCTGCCACAAAAACATGAAGTGAGTGTTAACAGGATTGCAGGAACCCAGGCTCCCAGCCCCTAGGCCAGTCAGGGTCCCAAAGGCTTGCACATCCATGAAAAGCAAGCTAGCTCCTCCAGGCAGGGGAACCGCTGGAAGAGCCATGTGAGATCAAATCAGATTCCTTTCTCTGTCCTACAAATCAGCTTCCTCCTCTTGACTTACAAATCAGCTTTCTTTCCTCTGTCCTCAGTCCTAACCATTCCCACTAGCAGAGAGTTGAACAGAATCAGACACCTGAAGTTCCCGCTGCATAAACAAAATCAGTGGGGACACAAGCATAACAATGACACAATCACGCTCCAGGCAAAGAGGGAGCCTGGTCCCAGCTAAGCAGCCCCCACGCCCACAGACTCACCCTCAAGGGAGCTGGCTCCTGCTTGTTCTTGAGTAATCAAGGCTCCACCATCTGGAGCTCGACATTTCTCCTTGGGAGTCAAGACATCGATTCCCCAGTGACTGAGGGACACCTGGAGATCAGTGCAGCTCTCTTAGAGGCAACAGAACCTGCTGTGAAGAAGGCCTGTGAACAGCTTCTCTAGTACCCATTACCC
Source organism: Chinchilla lanigera (assembly GCF_000276665.1). Lineage (NCBI taxonomy): Eukaryota > Metazoa > Chordata > Mammalia > Rodentia > Chinchillidae > Chinchilla > Chinchilla lanigera. Next base: position 23,183,487 of record NW_004955431.1, read on the forward strand.
TGCCCCACCAACAGGGCTCCTGCCCCACTCCTTGCAGGTTTTCCTGAGCTGTGGGGTGGGGCCAGAGAAAGAGCAAGGGAGAAGGCCCAGATACCTGGCCTGGCCCCTGGTTTTCTTGGATTTGGTGAGTAAAAGAGTGAGGTAAGGGACAGAGGATGGAAACCAGAGGCAAGACCCATAGTCCAGCAACAGTGGAGAGTGTCCTGAGTGATGCTGGTATCCAGGTCTTCTGGCAGAGCAGCTGCAGGACACTGAGAGGGGCTGAGGATGGGGCTCCCTTCCAGCCCTGTAGCCAGCTGTCTTAGTTACTTTTCTTTCGTTGCTGAGACAAAACACCCGAGAACCAAATTTAAAGGAGGAAAGGTTTCTCCCTCAGTTTTAGAGGTTCAGTCCATAATCTGCTGGCTCCAAGGCAGGGTGGCTTGGCAGAGGGCTTCCCAGAGGAGAAACAGCTCATGGCAGCAGAAGACAGGAAAAGCAAGCCAGGGAAGGGAGGGGGAAGTCTCTTTCTACCCCTTTTATCTTATCCAGGCTGTTGGGATTAGGGTGCTGCCAATCCAGTCAGTGGACCAATCCAGCAATCACCCACCCTTAATCCCAGCACCCTTAATCCTAGCATTGCACCATGAATCAATCACAGGCTAGATGCAGCTACCTCAGAAAAAGTCCCATCTAACAGTGCATGAGCCTTTGGGGGGACAGCTAGACAGAAACCATAACACCAGTGAAAGATGGACATAGATGCAGCAGATACTGCGCATCGCCCTGACCAGCAATAGAAAGTCCAGGAGGCACAGGGTGGCCAAGCTGGACATCACTCAGAGAGGACCAGGAGGATGGACAGACTCTTCCAGGGCCCACGGGCCAGCAACTACAGCATCCACCTTGGCGTGCTTTGTCCTAAGTCTGGCACTTTGGTCCACAAGGAGGGCAGCACAAAGGCAGACATCCCCTCAGCAGTGCCAGACAGCAGGAACTTATAAAAAGACAAGGATGGTACACACAAGCATGACCTGGGGCTACATGAGGGCCAGGAGCTGGCAGAGGATGGCGTGGCGCACCCCGCAGTGATGTGACGAGGCAAAATGTCTGGTCACCCAAGGGCGTGTTATGCTGCAACACTGCCTCTTACCCAGGGGACTGGGCCAGCCCACTGGGGTGGAGACCCAAGGTGACTGTAGTGTTCTGGGCTGGGAAGAAAAGCCCAGTGCCCGGCTTCCAATCTACAACTCAAACCTGAAATCTTTGTGTTGTTCTTCCAGCTTACGAGGATTTTTTTAATTGCCTGGGAATAACTGAGGGGCTAGGGCAGTGGTGTCAACATACAAAGTATAATCATAAAATATAATGAATGCTTATGTTTTTAAATTTATTACCATAAAAGACATATTGCCATTAACCCACCCAAAGATATTCTCGCTCTCCTTGAACACACTGAATTCATAATTCTTACAACCTCCGGAAGCAGCTCTGCAGTATCTTTTATCTGCACTATAGTGGCTGCCTTCATGTCCTGACTCCATCCAAAATGTTTACTTTTCATGGTTGCTTTGACTTTGGGAAGAGCCAGAAGTTACACAGTGGCAGATTTGGTGAATAAGGTGGATGAGGCCACTCCATATTTTTACGAGCCTGCCTTCCCATTGGATGGCACTCAGCAACAGCGTTCACCATATTTTTTTAATCACATCTCATGAAGCCGCAAGAGAGGACCTCTAGAACTGGTTCAGAAAGTGAGAGGAATGTATCTGAAGCAAGAGAGGAGTATTATAAAGAATATTAATGACAATGTATCTTTTACTGTAATTTTTTATGAAGCCTTCACCATGTATTTTAAACACACTTTGCAGCTCTCCATTCTTCATTAGATTCCACTCCAGAAGGACATGGGTTCTGTGATCAGGGGATTTGGTCATCAGCAAGTCAAGAAGAGAATTTTGTGAGAGCGGAGCGAGGCAGGGAATGCTTAGAAGTAGAGACCCTTTGCCCTGTTCTTTTTCCGGCTCAGATTTCTTTATGCTAGCACCCAAGCACCAAACATCAAAAGCAAACACATTTGACCTTTTACTGTGAGGACCCTCCTATGAGAACCTCGGTGAGATTTATCAAGTTAAAGGTCCTGTGAAGATTCTGCACAAACTTCTGTTATCCACCTTGGCCTGGAGCTTAACTCTTTTCACTTTTTGGTTTTGTTTTTTTTTTTTTCGGTACTGGGAATCGAACTCACGATCTTGCGCTTGCCAGGCAGGCGCTGTGCCACTGAGCTAAATCCCCAGCCCCTTGGAGCTTGACTCTGATGTAACTAATTTTGGTGTGAGTCTCAGATTCCACAGTCAGCAAGAAATATGGGCTGCATCCTGCAGCACACTGACAGCCTGACCTCAGCAGGGGTTCGCCTCACCCCTACAAGGACCGACCAGGAGATGCTGCTCAAATGCCATCGCCTCCTCTGCACTGGGACAGAAGGGGATTCAGGGAGGAGGGATTCTACAGATAACATAGAAAGATAGCAGAGGAAAAGAGAGAATAGAGGCAGAGAGGGAAACGAGGAGAACTGAGCTGAAAAGCAGAGATGAATGATTAAAAACCCTGGTACAAATACTTAGACTTGGTTGTCAAAATAAATTTCATTGCTCCCAAACTCTGACTGGAAATGTCTGGTCTTTTGATAAATCAAGACTGTAACTCCCATCCAGTTCAAATATTTTCCAACATATGTATGTTAGTTTATCTCACTTTGCAAATGAGAAAGCTCCCTGGAAAATATGCCCATTTTAAGTGGTACTTTACACTAGATATGAGCAAAAACTACAGTGGGTGTTTAAATATTCTTTTAAATTCATTACAGTAAAAGATAAGTGTTTTTGAAGGGAAGATGGGTATTCAGAGAAAGAGTAAGAACAATGCATATTTTACTGAAATAAATTTTTAAAAATTGAAACAGTTACCATGTAGTTTGATCATACTCCATATGTACCAGAAAATCTTGTTTATGACTACTGTGAATGTTTTGAAATCATCTAGATTGTATTTATAGACCCACATATTGGATGTTTTTAGAATTTGCCAAGTTGTAAGTGGGAAGTGATGAAGTTCTAACACTTAAATGATTACCCATATTCTTGATAATATAGAAATTAAGCATAAAATCCCCCATTTTGATTTTGATAGACCTGGGGATTTCAACACATACAATCCTGAGTACCAGGGAGTTTGGTGCCACATATTGAAATGCTGATATTGTTAAGGTTAGGAACCGACGGTCATAGAAGACCCAAAATGAACAGTTTGTCTCTGTCATTTGTTAGACTTGACAAATCTAGACTGGGTAGTGTGTTTTCCTTAGCATGATTTTCTCCTTGCTTTGATCCTGGACATATGTACTTACTCCATGAGTATAACTGATTTGGCTTATTAATTCCACTCTGGAGATTCAGCAGCCAAGTTAATATTTATTGAGCACCGCAATGTGTTAAACACAGTTCAAGCCCCAGTCTAAGGAGCTTCACATAATGACTCAGCAGTATAAGCAGCTTACACACATAGCAAAGACACGAACTTATGGAGGTAAATCAGACAAGGACCTGCCTTGGAAACACAGATGCTCCTGACCTCTCCTCCATGGGGGATGGGATGTGTTTGCTCCTATCAAGCCTAGGTCTCCTTAAGTCAGTTCCTTACTTGCATTTAAAAACAAAAACTAGATGTCCCAGAATGCAAAGAGGACAGTGGTGGTTGACTAGTCTACCCAAGCAAATAGAAATAAAAATGTTACCCACACACAAGGGCAACCTGAAAATCCAAAGGAACAAAAATCAGAAAGTTCACATCAGTGAGAAGATTGTTACCTTAGCATCTCTCACAGTTGCTATTTCCAGGTAGCTGTTGCCAACACATATTGAAATACTTCTCTGCTGATTTACTGAGATAAGTCTATTGATCAGCTGCCAAAAGTGAGACCTGGTGACAATGCTTGCAAAAAGGATTACAGAATCTCCTGTCAGCCTTGGGAAGGACTGCTGCCAAGTCCCAGGCTGGCTCAGTTCCCAGCTTTGCTCCTGTCTGAATCCCTGCAGGAGCAGGCCTCAGTAAACATCTGGATATTAACCACAAGGAATTATGAAATACAATTTCCTACCTACACTACTATGTGGATTTCTTTGGAAGTCATCTTTGAGAAGTGTTTTTTAACAAGTCAAGTTTGTTCAACAAACTAGTCCTGAATGGATGCTATGTGGATTAACAATTAATTAGTTGCTGTTTGTTTGCCAATTTTTGTAATTTGTAAGGATCTTTCTAAGCCGACCATAACTCTTCCTTTCTTTAGGCTGTCCATAAAGTCCACACAGATGTTTAAACCAGATGTGGACATGAGAGAAACCGGTGGCAGTAATTAATTCATGGAGATACTTTCTTCTCACAATTGATACAAGTTTAAATCAAGCTGGTCAAGGAATATTTTACTTTTTTAACATCTTGACTATGAGGATTTGAAATAATTCATGGCATATAACTTCATATTGTAATCTAAAGTTGAACCTGTTTTTTCTAAACTGATTGTATTTCTACAGCAGTACCTTGGAAAGGAAACATGTGAGGAAACTCGGATTAATACGTGTATATTCTGATCACAACGATCTCCCTTTATGTGAAGGATTACCTTTAATCAGGTATTGCCTGAAGAGTGAAAAGGTATTCTCCAGGTTTGGCATGCAACTCAGTGTCAAATTCAAATCCAAGATCTTAACAGTTTTAGCAGGTACAATTGAAGCTTCCTTCAGATGCATTAAAAGAAAGATAATTCTTAAAGTGCTTAATTTTGCATGCATATTAAAATCACTGGAAGTGCTTTGAAAAAAATGCAGATGCCTAGGACCTATCTCAGGTCATCTCTGGAAGTAGTACTATGAATCAGTGTTTTATAACCCTCCCAGGCGATTCTCTAAGAGTAGCCACGACTGAGAATCAGTGATTTAAACCTCTCAACACAGACACCAAAATGAATCAAATCAGGCTGCCTAGGAAATGCGCTCATATGAGGACGGGGGACTTAATGCTGTGACATTATGCTGTAAGGATGGGCTACATCATTTGAATAAAGACTCTCTGTTCTCCAATCTGTAGATGACGTTCAAAGTCAGTGTAGTGTCATTGCCAGAGGTTATTTCCATCTCCTATCTTAATTTGCCTTGTCTTTTTTTTTTTTTTTTTTTTTTTTTTTTTGGTTTTTCTCCGGTACCGGGAACCAAACTCACGACCTTGCGCTTGCCAGGCAGGCGCGCTTTTGCCGCTGAGATAAACCCCCAGCCCCAATTTGCCTTGTCTTTTCTCCCAATCCTTGTGCTGTTCTCCACACTGCAAAAAGTCTAACCCTGTGACTACTAAAGACTCTTTAGTAGCTGCCAATCAAGAATACTTGCTCCACCATCATAGTTGACATTGGTCTAACATGATTTAATCCTCATCATTCCAGTACTATCACCTTCCTTTGCTTTTCAGAGCACTTTTATGAGGGAATGAATTTTTTTTTGTATGGGAATTGAACTCAGGACTTCACACTTGCCAGGCAGGAGCTGCACCACTGAGTTTTGTCTCCAGCCCTGAACGCCTTTCTTAAGGTAAGAGAAATAAGAGGAGGGGAGACACTGATTTTGCTAGTGAGCCGGGGAATACTGGAACCCTACAGATGGTGACTAAGTTGCTGCAGACACTAGTTCCTGCCGCACACACCATAGGGGCTGGTCTGACAGCTGCATATTGGGTATCATTTCCCAAGGCTCCTGCCCTGGCTGCTCCAGTTGCTGTTCCAACATTCACTGAGGAGACCCTTGTCACAGAGCTCTTGTCTTCATGAACCAAACTCTCAGGAGGCTACAGTGATGATTATCAGCCTGGGGTCATGCCCAACAGTCTTCCTCTGTTCCTTTAACCTTGAAAGCAATTAATGTTGGACTTAGTAATCTTATGGGTGGCAGTTGATGTTTCTGTGCTGTCCTTAAAAAAACTCCCAGTCCTTGTATTCTGGGTTGTTATTTTCTGCATGTCTCCATGGAGCAGGTGCTGAGTAGTCAGATGACAGCTGTTGATCTATTGCAATTGAGCAATTAGAGGATGCAAGCGAATGCTATGGCACACAGTTTACACTGAGCATTCAGAAAATCAAACATGTGAGTGCTGCCTTGGCAAACACTGGCTGTGTGCACACACACACACTCACACACACACACACACACACAATCTGTCTTTGTGCACAGTTACACATCTCTGTAAGTGAACTGGGTCTTTTCCTCTTTAGCTATCTATTCCTTGATTAATTCATCTCATCATATTAAAATGGTAGTGGAAATCTACTGGAAGAGAAAGTAGGTTGAAATCTTGAAGACATGGGAGTAGGTACAGTCTTCATGAACAAAACCCAAACTGCATGGGAAAGACTTCAAAGAATCAACAACTGAGATCTCATCCTATTAAAAAACCTTTGTACTTCAAAAGAAATCACAAATAGAGTAAAAAGACAACCTATAGAGTGGAAAATCATTTTAGCTAACTGTCCCTCAGACAAAGAACTTATATCTAGAACATATAACAAATTGAAAAAGCTCAGACCCCCCCCCGCAAAATTCAAAGAGCCAATCCAAAAATGGGCATCTAAGATAAATACACACTTCTCAGATGAAAAAATATAAAGGGCAAATAAACACATGAAAAAATGTTCAACATCACTGGTCGTTTGAGAGATGCAAATTAAAACAACACTGAGATTTCATCTTACCCCAGAAACAATGGCTACCATCAAGAAATCAACCAACAACAAATGCTGGAGGGGCTGTGGGGGAAAAGGAACACTTCTCCACTGTTGGTGGCAATGTAGACTGGTGCAGCCACTTTGGAAGTCAGTCTGGAGATTCCTCAAAAAATTAGGATTAGAGATCCCATTTCACCCAGCCATTTCCCTTCTGGGTATTTTCCCAGAAGAATTAAAAATATCATACCACAGCAATATATGTGCACCCATATTCATAGCAACACAACTAGTCATAGCTAAATTTTGGAAACAATCCAAATGCCCATCAACTGAGGAGTGGATAAGAAAATATGGTACTTTTGTACAATGGAATATTACTCAGCTATAAAGATAAATTCAAGGCTTTTATAGGCGAATTTATAGATAAATTTATACATAAATGGATGCAACTAGAGACCATAATTTGTAAGGATCTTTCACTTTCATAAGCAAAATAAATCAGACACGCATGTGTAAACACTGTATTATCTCCCTAGTTTAAGAACCTGAGAGAGTAAATAAAACTGAAAGGTATAATACATATTGTGAAAGGGAAAGAAACTGCTTAATAGAAAAGAACAACTGGGATGAGGGAAATAAGAAAACAATGAAAGAAGAAAGGGAAATACATTTATATATAGATAGATAGATAGATATACACATACACATACACAATAGCTAAGATAATTGTACTACTAAATTCTACTGGTTTATTGAAAGGAACAGTTAATGTTTAATTGTTTGATCAATCTTGCATGCCTACATCTGGTAATCTGAGCAACTACTTTGAAGATAACAATAAGTAATACAACAACCATTGTTGATTTCCTAACATCTTGTTTTGAAATTCTGTATCATTTTTATAGTCTTTGTGTTGTTTTGTTTTTGACTTTGTTTTTGTATTTTGTTTTTGTTCTTTTCTCATTAAAATAAAATAAAATGGTGGTGGGGGAGGGAGAACAAAAGCAAGGCCTTTTGAAAGGTAATTTGTAAGTGGTTTTGTACCATGAATTCAAGCAATCTTAAAAGTAAAACACTTTTGGTGCATAAAAGTCTTATTCACGAAATGCTGAAATCCTAGATATAATCTGTGAGCGATTCACGGGTTCAAGCTGACAAGACAATACCAGGCATTATATCTCAGCTGGGTCCCTTTTAAAAGGTAAATTGAAAATCCTTACCAAACCCAACACCATCGTTTTAAATCCCGCCCACAGCTTTCCTTCATTACCACTGAGCAAGTGGAAAAGCTGGCAAAGACTAGAACAAAATACTTTTCTGAACCCTGAGAAAGGGTTTTGTTTGGCTTTCCAGGGCATGAAGAAGAAATCGTAAGTCCTCTTCCCGCTCCCTGGTCTTCTCCACACCAAAGCCCACTAAACGTTTTACAAAGACACAAGAACGAGGCAGTGAGACAAGAGGGCTGGGCTAGGGGCTGGGGATTTAGCTCAGCGGCAAAAGCGCCTGCCTGGCAAG
>NW_004955431.1:23191873-23247921 GCF_000276665.1 Chinchilla lanigera
AAAAAAAAAAAAAAAACAAAGAGGACTGGGCTGGAAGTCTTGTCCTGTGTGGTCTTGGCTCTGGTGCTTCGGAGTACGGACTCCAGTCCAACCTCTGAGCCCAGTGGTGTTGAAGCTCCTCAACCCAGGTCTGGCGCCCCTATATCAAATGACCACGCTGACGGTCATGGTCTGGCCGTGGGGCGCTATCTTCCTGGGCCAGGCTAGCAACAACTTGCGCAGCTCCTCGCGGAAGCTGTCGTGCAGCCAGGCGTAAATGAAGGGGTTGTAGCAGGCAGAGCTCATGGCGAGCCAGTGGCAGAGCAGCTGCACCAGCCCGAAGGCGTAAGAGTCTATGGCGCGCGGGTCGAGGTCTCGAAGCAGGTTGAAGACGTGCAGCGGCAGCCAGCAGACGGCAAACACCACCACGACAACCACCAGCAAGCAGAAGGTGCGGCGGCGCCGCGCGCGGTCCCAGTCGGCCTGGCTCTGGGTCAAACAGCCCGGGACCACGCGGTTCCGGAGCTTCACCGACACCCGGACGTAAGACAGGAGGATGACCAGCAGGGGGAGCAGGTAGGTACCGAGCAGCAGCCCCCAGGCGTAGAGCTGGCGCTGGCGCTCCTGAGAACCCCAGAACTCCTCGCAGAGGCGCACGTCGTGGGGCTTGAGCTCGACGTGGTAGGTGTGCAAGGCGGCCGGCAGCGCCAGCACCGCGGAAAGCGCCCAGATGGCCAGCACCGCGTAGGCGCTGAAGCGCAGCGAGATGCGGCGGCGCAGCGGGTGCGCCAGCACGACGTAGCGGTCCACCGCGATCGTGGTCAGCGTGAACACCGACACGTAGACGGTGACCGGCTGCAAGAAGAAGACCAGGTGGCACAAGCCGCCGCCGAACACCCAGCCCCGTGGCTCGAAGGCGTAGGCCAGTGTGAGCGGCACGCAGGCGGCGCACATGAGCACGTCCGACAGGGCCAGGTTGCCGATGAGGAAGTTGGTTACGTTGTGCAGCCGGCGCACCCGCGCGATCACGAGCACCAGCAGGCAGTTGCCCACCAGCCCCACGACCACCACGACGCTGTAGAGCAGCACGATGAGCCCCTTCAGCTGATGCACCAGCTGCAGGCTGTGGAAGGGCGTGAGGGCCTGGGCGCCCGAGCCCGCGGCCGACCCGTTGCCCCCCGAGGTCTCCGCGCTCTGGTTGGCTGGGACTGTAGCCTCCGGCGGCAGCCCAGGAGGCAAGTCAGGGTCCCCAGGGTTTCGAGTGGGCGGGGAGGCCATGCTATCTGTTCAAAGATAATGGAGTCTGTCATTTCACATTCTCCACTGTCACTCCTAAGCCAACCACGCCCTCCCCAACCCATCCTGGCCCCGTCACAAAGTCCTCCCTCTGGAATAACTGGCTACACAGCAACAACAAAAACACTAAATAAAAAGTGCTGTCCTTCCCCCCTCCCCGGTAAAAATAAACCTAAGCGCGGTTAGACGTGCACAGGTTATTTAAACGCCCCCGCTCAATGCACAGCCCTCACTCTCCACGCAGTCCAGATCAGGGTGTGAAGTCCTACCTGTGTAGGGGGCTCGGCAGGCGGGACCGCGGTCTTGGGAAGGAAGGGCAGAATTCCGGCTGTCCCGTAGCAATCCTCCCCACGACGGTGACCCAAGCTTCTCGCTTCTCCGCGGAGCTGAGCGTTCCAGGGGTTCCCAGCTGCAGCAGCTTTTGAAAGGGGCCGGGAGCCCCTCCTCCGCCCCGCCCACCACTCCAGCGCGCCCTTGTGTGGAAACTGGGGGCGGAGCTCGCGCCGCACAACTCCGCGTTTACAGAACTGGTGAGGGGGGTTGAGAGGGGTGGTCTCAGAAACGGAGGAGGGGCTGGCAACCTGGACCCGAGAAGCCAGGGAGGGGTAGTCTGGACTGCGGGATCATGCGGCGTCTAGAGAATCCCGGTCCAGAAGCAGCGTGCGGTGGATGAGGGCCGGAGAAGCATGAAGCGCCAGGCTGTCGGGACGACTTGATGCCGTCTCCAGGGAGGAGAGTCAAGGGACGAAGTGTTGGAGGGGGTGAGATGCACCAGGGGCCGCGGGGGAGAACTACTTGTCATTTAGCACTGGGTCCTGTAGAGTCTCGGCCGAGGTTGATGGAGTCGCTAGGGTCTTCTGGCAGGTCTTTGCAGTGCAGAGCCTGGAATTTGTCGCGGACTTTATCTCGGACCTTTGGGCCGTCGCCCTCCCTCCGACTTTTGAGTTTTTTCCTGGGCCGCGGCGCGCTTGGCAGGCACCTGGCTCGTCCGAGCCAAAGCTGTCCTGTCCCGTTCAGGACCACGGACAGCTGCCGCCAGACCAAGGTGCGCCACGCGGCGCCCTGGCAGAGGGACGCCCGACCACGGCGGGAAATTCTTTCTCCTGTGGCTCCCAGGAGTTCGCCGAAGGGAGCCGGCTGGCTCAAACAGCTGTCTCGCCGCTTGCCTCTTGGGTAAGAACTGTAGGATGGATGGAGGCAGATGAACCGGCTTTCCAGAGGTCGGAGGGTTGCCGACTTTCGTTTCTGTGCGTGCGAATGACCGCACGTGGTACAACGCCATTTTTTACCTCCCTCGTGCCTGGTACCCTACACACTTCAGTGCCCCGCCCCGCCATCCCTTACTCAAGTTTCTCGGCTACCCTGTCCGACTGACTCTCCCTGTAAAAAACATCAAGTTCCTAGACCCTCTTCCAGGCCTCTTCACTTAATTTTAGGATTTAAAAAAAAATACAAGTAATTGCAAGGTGTCTGCTATGATAACAAAAGTAATAAACATTTGAAAAGCTTCACCATTCCATAAAATCATAGTAGTGTTCAAGATTTCAAGTAGTCACTGAAATATAAATTCACCTAGCCCGTATGGGGTGGTAACCAGGGAGGAGGGCTTTGTGACCTTGCTCTTTAGAACCTACCTCATCTCCTGGAGGTCTCTTCTTTCCTTGTTATGGAGGATGAAGCTTCATTGTCCCTTCACTGGTAAGTCCATGTGCTTTGTCCGCTGCAGCTACAGATGTCCCAATTAGACCGGAAAGAAAGAGCACATTATGCCACCCTCCAAATTCAAGTGAGTCTTTCATACAGGAAAAAAAGTCAACGCTGGCACAAGAGCAATCAATTTATGCACTTGTATGCATCCTAAATGCACATGCACGGAGCTACAATCAATCTAGCTAAAAAAAATTTTTTTAGAACTACAAAGCTTCCAATAAGATGCAAACTGTGCCTGCCTAATCCCCTCATTTTCACCAGCAGGATTGTATTTTCCCATGAGCAGAAGAGCTCCTTTGCTTCCAAATAGCTTAAGCAGAGGGAACTGTCAGGCAGGTGCTTGTGCCATTGAGCTATATCCCCAGCCCAAGCCAAGGGAATTGTAGTAAAGTAGGTGGAAGAAGTTTTGGGATGCGGTCAGGCCTTGCGATTACAGTCATCATTCTGATTAATTTCACTGATATGTCATAGTAAAAGAAATAAAATGACAACCTTGTCAACAGCTAAAGGTCATACAAATACTATATAAATACCAGTTTTGGAAGCTTAACATTGAGACATCCTTCAAAGAAGAGTGTTGGTGATTTGTCAAGTCCCAAGTGAAGTCTGGTAAAGGTTTTAATGGTGTCTATACTTGTCTATAGCTTTTCTTAGATATTTACTCCCCCGATCCTCATTAATCAACCAGTATAATTAAACCATACTAATGCTCAGACGTTCCTGTGCTAATTAGTAATGCTGAAAGTTCATAAATAAAGAACTCTGAAGAGAAATGAAGAAAGTAGTTCCCTAAAGTTTCGATGGGCCAGCAAACCAAGGTCAAATCTTTTAACATGGCAAAGATTCCTGTTCTGATTTCCCTTAAGATTTTTTGGGGGAAGGAGACTTGTTTCTCCCCTTTTCCCATTTTACTTCCTATAATAAATCAGAACTATTCTAGGTATTGGCATAGCCTCACCCTTCCCACCCAATGCCTCTTTTAGGATTTTTTTTCTCTAGAATGTCAGTTGCTTTGATACCACTCAGCTGTACATGTCCACATTCTTTACATCCTACAAGATCCAACCCAAAGATTACCCTGTTCTCAAATACTTCCCCCTTTCATAATCTTTTATTTTTATCTCCATTTGAAATTACAAAAGTGTTAAGCCCCACCTTTATAATACTGTTTATAAACTTCTTATGGACAGAGGCCAATGTTTTGAAGCATTTTTTGTATCTTTAGCATGCCATGAACCCAGCAGATACCCAATACATGTTTCTTTTAAGTGAATGAATAAGTATGGCTACCATTTATGGAAGGCTTCTGTACCCATGCAGTGTACTTAGTACTTCACATGCGTGTTGGGGCACCCTCCAGAGAAGAGTTGGCCATTTGACAAGTTCCAAACAAGTCTGGTAAGTGTTTTAAGTGTTTAAGTCTGGTAAGTGCTTAACTCACCATAATGGCACAGCTAGTAAGCAGCGGGGCTAGAATTTCAAACAAAAATCTGCTTAACTCTATAACCAAACTGTTCACTTACTCTACACTACTGCCTATGAATGAGTAATACGAGTACCTGCACAGGCTGAAAATACAAGCAGGTCAAAAGGGGTTGCAAAAGTACAGATTTATTAAAGGAAGCTCTATAAAATTAAGTGGTTTATTAAGGGAAGCTCAAAAGATTCAGTTGTAACTCTACCCTTATCATATTGAAGTTAAAACAGATCTTTATAGCTCACCTATATCTCCTAGTAATTGCCTAGAATCTACCAAAACAGTGTATGAAATATGTACATCCTGACGGATGAGAAAAAATGAAGACTGCTCTAGTCTGTCCTCTGAATTGCACATGTGAACAAGACCATCTCAGAGTAAGTTTTCTTTCTGGAAAATTTGGCATCCTCTCACCATCCCAGAGGTCAGGACATAGTCCAGATCTTTCACAAACACTCAGCTGGAGAAAACCTAAAGTTTGCCTAGATGTCAAGCCCAAATGTTAGGACTCCATATGGTCCCCATGTTGAAATAAGTCACAGTAAGACACACACCCTGCCTTGCCACACCAGTGATGCCTCTGGGTGAGTAATACAAGTACCTGCACAGGCTGAAAATACAAGCAGGTCAAAAGGGGTTGCAAAAGTACAGATTTATTAAAGGAAGCTCTATAAAATTAAGTGGTTTATTAAGGGAAGCTCAAAAGATTCAGTTGTAACTCTACCCTTATCATATTGAAGTTAAAATGAGTTTCTTGTGTCTTTTGATTTTTGATGGGATAGAAAGAAAATTATATCCAAAGACCATTTCTGTAATCCCAGCACTCGGGAGGCTGAGGTAGAGGGATCATTGTGATTTTGAGACCAGCCTGGGCTACAAAGTGAGCTCAAGGTCAGCCTGAACTGCATAGCGAGACCCTGTCTCAAAAAGACAAAAAATTAAAGAAAGACCAGTTCTGGTCAGAATAATAGCTTTTCAACCTTTACTTTATGGGCTGGAGAGTTACCACAGAACCAGTGTGTGGCCAACTGAACTGGGAGCCATAATTATTATGTCTGAGGTCTGTAACAAAAAAGCACTTTCTCAAAGTCATCTGAGGGAAACACATAGGGCCTTCTTCACTTCTGCATGAGATGCCATGCCTGCTCTTACGCTGCCTGTCACAGGCTGCTCTCTGCCTTAAGTAGCCCTCTCTACCATGTCGCAGGCACTTACAGAGCCAGTGCATGACTTGGTCTGAGCAGCCAAGAGGATGTCTGCCTCGGGTAACACACAGAACAGGCGTGGAAGGCTAAACTCACCTCTGTCCTGTTACTGCCTGGACATAGACACATTTCAAAACATTCCTTTTTCCCACTAGCTATTAAAGATGATCTCTAGCATTTTCCCAGCTATCTGGGCTAACTCCAGTGTATCAGCATGAACATTAGCTGTACCCAAGTTTTAGGTCCCTTTAATCAAGCTTTCCCATCTCTAACTCCAATCATTGCTTCTGTTATTACCTGTCTTCTGTTTTCTATATCATTCCACCCATTATTAGGCAGCTTTCCATTACTGTAACAAAATACAGAAGAGGACAAAATTATAAAGGTAGCAGGCTTATTTTAGATCATGGATTTAGTCCATGGCCACTTGACCTTATTGTTTTCGGGAGAGCGAGAGAGAGACAGAGACAGAGAGAGACAGAGAGGCTCTAAATCCCCACAATCCCCCTTTGTTGGGGTCCACAGATTATAAATTGAGTCTAGAGGATGTTCAAGGCCATCCTTGTCCTGCCCTGTGAGCAGATTGGAATCTGGAAACTCCCTGCTTTCTTCTGATCATGGCTGAAGCCCTATGGCTAGTGACACTGGTGCTCACAGGGCAAGATAAGACCTGCTGAGGATGATAAGACTCTCTAAAGCAACTTAGTAGCACTAGTAAATAGTTTCCACTGAGGAAACTACAGTGTCCTTACTGCCCCTTGTCTCATCCTTGCAAGAATGCTTTGCTCTTCTTCCTGGCCCACCGTAATAATCATTACTATTCCCAGAAATACTCACTACCCGTCACCCATTGTCCTTGACACAGATGTAATCAATAAGTACTGAGGTTCCAGGTGCCTCGTGATGTTTTGTTCCCCGTGAACTACTGGTCATCCCAGTCTCCTGTTGCATCGCGATTTTGCCTCTTGCTCTTTCTTATCACCATGCACCATAACACCTTGCAGGACATTGGGGACTCACTGTGGGGGTCCCCGATACCTTTTGAGGGCATGTACCAAATGACCAAACTTCCTTCCAGTGAGCCACGCCTCCCAGTGGCACATGGGCTGAGGACTAAATTTCTTCTTTAAGCACAGAGGACTTTGGGGGACACTTACCTATGCCATAACAATTACCACTAGCAAATATCATTTCCTAGAATTCATAGGGCCCAAGGTTTGTCTCTTACATGAGACAGAAGCATAGTCTCAGAGAAGAAAAGCAGACCAGACAAGCATGCCTATATTTTATAGTGTTTATTACCTGCAATCCCAAAATTGTGTGATAGATTAACCATGCTGTATCTCTTCCCCACTTCAGGTATCCTGAATATATCCCTATACATGCCCCTAAAGGAACAGAAGAGGTGGAGTGAGGTAGAAAATCCTCTCTGAACCAAGAGAAAAGGGAAGTATGGTACCTGCCAGTTCAACAGCTATTTGTTTTCTATTATATGACAAACTCTGAGCAAGATGTCCTGAGGGAGCAAAAGATGAGTATGGAAGATGCATTTCTGACCCTCAAAGGGCTCCTGTCTTGGGCAGAATTTGGTAGAAAGAGTCATTTGGCTGGAGTGACAAGGGAGAAGTCCCAGACAGCCGCTACTCTAGCAAACCTAATTGCAAAATCAAAAAGCCCTGTGGCTTTATAAGCTAACAATCTCCTAGATGCTAGATTTCCAGTTTTTCTCAGATTTATACATTTCATTATAGCTGTTTCTTTTAATAGGTTATCTTTTTTAGCTTAATTGTTTATATATGAACTACCCAACACCAGCAACCTTCAGAGCCAGTTGTCCACAGACACCTTGATGCTGGTGTTGTAAAAATATATCATTTCCAGGCTGTCTTCTAACTCCTTCCTGCTTTTACAACAGAGCAAATGCAGAAAGATGATGAGAGACAGAGAGAGATAAAGAGAGAGCCCAAGATAAGAAACATCAATTGCCAAAGGGATTAGTCACAAAGCCCTAAAACAAAATTAGGAGCATGTGGTACCCAACTCTTGGTCTTCATTACAGCATCACAACTACTAAATGTGAGTCATGAAACATGATCCTTATAGTAAAAAAAACAAAAAAACAAAAACAAAAAAAAAACTGTAGTTTTAAATAATACAAAATGTTCATGTTGGACATGATAGTGCATGACTGTAATATCAACTATTCTGGAGGCTGAGGCAGGAGGATCCAAAGTTCAAGACCAGCCTAGGCAACTTAGCAAGGCCCTGTCTCAAAATAAAATTTAAAAATAAGGGCTGGGGATGTCGCTCAATAGTAGAGCACTTGCCTATCATGTGTTATGCTCAGGGTTTGATCCCCAGTACTTCAAAATTAAAATTCATAACAAAGCCCACCTTGGGAAGTGTCAAGAAGACCAGGAAACATAGCATGTGTGAAAGGACAGAGCTGGTGCTGTGTAACAGTGACTGCTCCTGGATAACCCTCTGATCCCAGCCTGTGGCACTGCCAATTGTCAAGGAGGTCTCTGGGGTGCAGTCCCCCTCCCTTTCACTTAATGTCACTCCCCCAGACAGCCTGCATCATGAGAAGCACTCACTGTTTTTCAATTTACTTCATCTAATCATTGTTTAGCAGGCATGCAAAGCCCAGAGCTAGGTATCGTAGGAAGAATTAGACAAAAACCTTATTGTCTAAATTTTTTCTGTCTAGGGAGTGAGAGAGAAGACTCCACAAATCACTGTGATGTATAAATCACAGTAAATGCTATGAACGGGAGAGATTAATGATCACCAGGAGCCCTAGTAATTGCTTTAGTGAGTTAGAATTGTGTTCTCCCACATAGATCGTTTTGAGAGTGCACTCATCTTTACAGTGTTGCTAACAGTTTCCACTCACCCAAGTCAACACAGCACGTGCCACCTTGGTGTGCTCCCTTTCTATATGTGTACAGCGTACACAGCAATTCGGACCCATCGTGAATCTCCATGGGTTACTGTTCATGAAGCATAAAAGGAATGAAAAAGGAGTTTTCCTTGCATCTTTGGAATCAGCAGAATGTTCTTTAGGCCAGTGCTTTTTGTCAGAAAACAGTTCCTGCTTTCCCAGGCTTCCTGTTTAGCCTCATTTCTTTCTGGCGAGAAGCCAGCAATCTCCTTCATCTTTCAGGCCCCGAGTAGAGCAATGGGGTAAATGAGCGAATGGCCTTACTGCTTTCTCCTCTTTCTTGATCACTTCCTTCACATTTGAAATGTCTGTCTCTCGTATGTGTTAAGTGGCCCAAGAACGATGCCAACAGTGGGGTCTGGTTTTGATCAGTTATCCAGGCCTATAGGTGGGCTGAGTTTCTGGAGTCCTTTAGAAAAAAATCACAGCCCCCGCCCCTGTCTTGGGTTGATCTGGGATCTCTAGTCACAGAAAACCTGCTATAACCGTCCCTCAGGGACCTCACTGTGTCCCTGAAGATCCAGGACACCTTCTCTAGAACATGGTGCCCAAAGACTGCCCCCCTACAAGACACAAAGACTGCTTGACCCGTCTGTCCGGTTCAGAACCTCAGCAAATCTCCATTTTTAAATTTTTGATGAGGTTCTTGTCAATACTCAGACATTTGCAGCGTGGATAGCATATCTCAACTGAGCCTACTAGCAGTACAAAATATGCACAAATATACAATCACACAAATAAACATGGAGATCAAAACAAAACACTTGAAAGCCAGTTCTATTACATTCTTTCCCAATGGCAGGGACAAGCCAGTTTGCTTTCCCATTTAAATTCCAACCCGCCATCCTTCTAAACTAGAAATGGCTTTTATGGGTGGCAAAAAACCATCAGGCATCCGCATCATGGCATTTGGCCGTAAAGAGCTCTTTGCAGTCACATTTAGATGGAGACCTTACCCTCATTTATGTGTCCATTAACATGTCTCCCCACAGCACACAGTGGAGAACCCAAGCCGTATCTCATTACGCCTTTCTCTGAATTATTATCCAGACATACATAAATTCACTCTGATGTCATTATCTAGGGTGAGAAAACCTCGTCCAGCTTGAGGTTTTTTGTTTGTTTTTGTTTTTTGACAATGTGAAGCGCTGGAGTGGTCCGCGAGGTGGTTTTCAAATGCCACACACACACACGCCATTCAGGGCTGGCAGTTTAGCAGTTTTAATGTCTACAGCAGTGTGTCTTCCCTCTGTTTTATCTTGGCAAAGCCGCCTTTGTCACCAGGGAAACAGCCTAGCTTTCATCCTTAAGGAGTTCATGAGCCAATGCCTCAGTAAAGAGTAAATAACAGGAAAATACTCTTTTCTTCTGTGAGTCCCACTGACTGCCTGCATCAGAATCAACACTGGTGCTTTTTAAAAGAGCAGATTACCCAAGTTCAAGGCAGATTCATTAATTCAGAGTGACTGGAGGTACAGCCTGGGAAGGTGAATTTATAACAACCAGGGCTGGTTACTCTGACACCCTCTCAGGGGTGAGAACCACTATCCTACCGCCCTAGAACCACGATTCTGTTATGCTACTCTCCCTCAGGTGTGAGAAGTACTGATTTGCCTGCCATTAGGTGGAGAATCCTTGAGCTTCTAGCTGCCAGCCAGGGGCCACAAGGCAGCTGCCAAACTCAACCTGCCCTCCCGCCTGGCAAGTCCACGAGCAGATTCCCACCCTCCCTTTGTCTTTATCTGATAACTGTTGGAAGACCACTGTACCACACAGACTCAGTGCTTTCTCTGTATTTGATCTTTTCTTTTTAACGGATTCTTAATGACATGTAGCACATGAACACTGCTCATTAAAAAGCAGATGAGCCTAAAGTTCGCTGTGCTTCCACCCTCCCTCCCAATGTGTCCCTCAGAGGTTACACATGTCCTTCTAGACATAGGTGTTTACATACCTGTGTCTGAACCTATCGAAAGATCTAGTGCTGATGAACGTTCGGGTTGTCAGTGGCATTTTGTTATTACAACTCTCGCTGTGGTAGATGTGTGCCCAGATGCTTCCTTGGAGAGGATTTCTCCAAGGGACACTCAGCAATGAGATCCTTATGAGTCAGGAGATAAGACCCAATTCACCTCCATGAGCCCTGCAGGGCACTCACTTTTGCCTGATGAATTCTAAGAGTTCATTATATATGTGGAGTTCTTATAATGGTCAGGTGACTGGGGGCAGAGATGCTACCACGGACCAAGTAGCATTCTTTATGGATGCTGGGAAGACTCTAGGTACCCCCAAACTTCTGCACATTCCCTCTCTCTGGTGAGCGCTCACACAGGACAGGGATCTCCCCAGGCACATGCTGCCTCTGTTCTTACCCAGCAAGGTGCCAACCAGGGCCCATGAGGGGGCTGGAAGGACAAACTCTGGGATGTGACGTCTTCCAGCAAGACCTAAGCACTAAGTACTGCTTACACTTGATCCTGGGCTCAACAGAGGGACCTCTATCATAAATTTAGATGCCCATAGGAGATTCATAATTCTCTGGCTAGCAAAGCATGTGAGGCTAAAATCTAAGTCACTGGCCTCTGAATTAGCTGGGCTCAACAAGGCAGGCTGGGAACCTCCAGCCAGGCTCCTGTAGAAGTGGGATAGGGAACAAGGAAAAAGAGAGCTTGAGGATGTCTAAGGGAAAACAGTAATGCTCCCAGGCCTGCAAACCAGGGAAGCCGGGTTCCAGTCCCCACAGTGAAAATAACTACCCTAGTCACCCAGGGCAAGCCGTCCCCTGCCAGGGATCTCTGCTTCATCGTAAACCTCATCTCATCATGCTGACCTCTGAGTTATTACCCGCACATCTAAATTCATTCTGATGTCATTATGTACAGCAAGAAGACCCTGTCCTACTTCTCTTGACAAAGCAAAGCACTGAAATGGTCCTCAAGGTGTTTTCAAGGGCATTGCACACATGTGCAGCGTAAATCAGGAGAATTAGTCCCTGAGTTCTCTAAAAGCTCTGATGGTACAGGACTGGAAGGCTGTGATCCTGAGCTCTTCCTGTCAGCCACGCACACACCTGGATCGTGTCACCGGTCTGCACACACCTGAAGGATATCCCCCTTTCCCAGTTCTGCCTTTAAAAACTGTGATCCAGTCTATGCTAGGTACCTGGACATCCTTTACAGTGGCATTTTAGCTTCCCATCCCATGGCCTGACCTTGTTACAGCTCTAGGAAGTAATCTGAGGCCCTTGTATTTGTAATTCCCTGAGGGAAGAATCCCTGAGGGAGACAATTTCCTCCATTCATACTCCTGTCCTCCCAGTGGTGTTTTCACCCTCCAGCATTAGGCGCTGTGAGGACTGGCAGCCCCCCTCCTGACCACTGGTGATTGTGGGAGTTTTCTAAGTGGTGTTTTGTTCGATTCCTATGATTCACCAGATTCAATCAAAATAATTACTAACTCTTCAGGCGTTTTCTAGCTAGGTGACGCTCTGCTGCTTATAGCGGTGTTTTTGCCTGCGGGGTTTAAAATAATTGATTTTAGCAGTTGTCTCTTCCTTTCTGAAGCACTTTCCTCCTCTATCATAAATTCCATGGACATAATTATGGATGTAGTGGGAGGTTTTCTTATATCTAGTCCACATGAATAAGCACCTATAGAGTACTAAGTTTTTTAAAATGCAAGTATCCTTATTAACAAAAAAGAAAACAAGAAACAAAACCATAAGGTGTTTTCCTGGAAACTGTGCTGTCATAAATCTAGTATTTAGATTGCTAACAATTCTGGGAAAATACCAGGACTCAAGACTTTCTTGCTTTGGTTTCTTCCTTTTGCTTTCCAAGTGTACTTACTACCTACTTTATATGGGTTTAAGTGCTTCAGGGGATGGTTACTTAAAGGCTGGTTCATATGCCAGCAGCAGCAGCAGTGCCTGAGAGTTGGTTAGAAATGAGACTTTTGGGCCCCAGCCTAGACTTGCTAAGTCAGGATCTGCATTTTAACAAGATACCAAGGGGTTGGCACCCACATGCCCATTTGAGGTGAACTACACTGGAAGATTCTTTATCTTTATCTTTAGCTGCAGGTTCAGAGCAGCATCCCTCATCCTGCATCTGAGCAGACACAACAGTACTGTTTGAGGAATGGGCTTTGCAACCTCCAGTGTCACCATCCACTGCCAGCTGTGGTCAACCCCATCGTGCTCTGTGACACAACCATCCATGGCAAATTGTTGGATTGCATCTTCTTTAAGCTGTCTGTGGACCACATTCTAGAGACAGGAGAGCCAGTCATGGTGGCACACCTGTCATCACAGCCCTTGAGAAGCTGAGGCAGGAGGATCACTGCAAGTCTGAGGCCAGCCCGAACTGCATAGCCAAACCCTGTCTCATGAGGAAAAAAGAAAAAAAAAATACAGCAGAAAATTTGTGCTTTGAGCACTAGAGAGAAAGGATTTGGTTATAAGGGTTCTTGCTTTCACAAAATTAGCGCAGGATTTTTGTAACAAGGTGGAGACTTTGCATACATTTGGTAGCAAGTCCATCTATAAGATGTGATTTTAAAAAATACAATGAGGGCCAGGGATATAGCTCAGTGGCACAGCACCTGCCTGGCAAGCACAAGTTCCTGAGTTTGAGTCCCGGTACTAAAACTACAGTGAATGTTTAAATTTTTTCTTAGGTTTATTACAGTAAGAGACGTCTTGCCATTAATCCCTCTCAAAATAGTCCTCCTCACTTCAGACACACTTGGTCCATCCTTCTTGCCACCCTCTGAAGCAGTTCTTTCTCGAGTGTCTTATTGGGTTGTATCTGTTGTGATATCCTGGATCAGCTCAAATTATTTACCTTTGATGATCTTTTTTACTTTGGGGAAAAGTCAAGTTGCACAATGCCAGATCTGATGAATATGGTGGGTAAGGATCCGATCCACTATAATGTCAAATAAAAATTTCTCCAAAGTTGCAGTTGATCAATGAAGAGTAATCATATAAAATACAGTGAATGTTTAAATTTAAAAATTTATTACAGTAAAAGACACATTGTCATTGATCCCCTCTCAGAGTACTCATGATACACCCTCACTTCAAACACTTATCCCTTCGTTGCTGGCAATGTGCCTTTTGCTGTAGTTAGATTTTTTTTAATTTAAACATTTCATGGTAACTTTTGAACATCCCTTGTGCAGAGAGAAATGTAATGATGAGAACTTCGTTCTGAAGCATGCAGGTCCTGGTATCTTGTGCATGACAAATGCTGGACCCAAAACAAATGCTTTCCTGCCAAGACTAATTGGCGGATGGCAGGCATGTGGTCTTTGGGAGGACCATGGAAGGTCGTGTAAGCCATGGAACATTTTGGTTCCTAGAATGGCAAGACCACCAATAAGGTCACTGTTGCGTACCAACATCTACAAGACATCTGACTTCTGTTTTATCTTAACCCCCAGGCCATTCCATCCATTGGTCAGGACAGCACCCTGCCCCCCATCTGCTTACAGTACCCTAAAATCTTTGTGCTATCACTGAAGTTCTTTGGGTCTCATATTGTCCCTATCTCCTCCAAATATAGCTAGATTACCAAGTTAAGTCTATGACCATGAAATAAAAACTAACAGAGAGGAAGGAAGGAAGAGAGGAAGAAAGGAGAAGAGGAGGGAAGAGAAGGGAAGGGGGAAGAAGGAGAGAACAGGAGGGGAGGAGAGAGGAGGGGAAGAGAGAGGAGGTGGGGGAGGGGAGGAGAGATGATGGGAAAGGAGGGAGAGGAGGGGAATGAAGGAGAGGACAAGAGGGGAGAGGAGAGGACGGTAGGGGAGGGGAGAGGAGGGGAAGGGAAGGAAGGCAGGAGAGAGGAGAGGAAAGGAGAGGAGAGGGTCTCCTGTGCAAAGCTCAGACCCAAAACTGGGTCCTGAAAAGCCCTAAATCTGTTTCCAGTTTGTCCTGACTCGTGCTGGGTTTTCCAATGGAAATGTCTCACTCACGTTACAGATCATGGATAGTATCTTGCTCCCCCAGAGCTCCTCTTCTTTTTGTTCACTGTGCTGCAGGGGCAAGGGGCATGCAGGGCACATGTGTGTGCATGTGACTTTGTGTTCATGTCATCTGGGGAGTTGTCGGCCTCCCCAGCTCGTGTCCAGCAGTATCATGTGTCTGAACAAGGCTCCTCGCATGCAAATAGCTGCTTTCTCCTCCTTTATCTCCCTTCTTGGACACCTACTGCACTGCATACATGTGTACATCATGGAAATAAGGTAATATGGGCTCGGAGAGAGGCTTCCTTTATATAGATGTTATTGTGCTATAGATCTCGCTCTGGGTAATCACTGTTTCTTTCAACACCATGCCTTTAAAGCCTATGTGTTTTGCAGCATGCTTTTGTTGTTCATGCTTCTGATGCTTTGCATACCACTGGAGACAGTAGAGCCCTTGATAAAGGCGACCCTTCCGATCAGCATGGAAAGGATGAGTTGGATAAGCAGCATCTCTCTTGACCTAGCAGAATAGCTGTTGTACTTCAGTAGTGCTTTTTAAACAGACCCCAGAGCTGGGTGTGGTGGCACCTGCCTATACTCCTAGCTACTCGGGAGGCCAAGGTAGGAGGATCCCAAGTTCAAGGCCTGGGCAACATAGCAAGGTCCTGTCTTTTAAAAGAAAAAAAAAAAGCTGAAAAAGAGACTCCACACACACAGTGGTTTCAATAAGAGAAAAGTATATTTTCTTTCATGGAACAGCCAGAGGTAAGTGTCCATGGCTGGCAGGATGCCGCTGTCCCCCACACGTGGCTTACATCTCTGAGTCTACTTCTCACCTCCATCACCCCCACCTGCCACAAGGAAGTGAATCCAGGGTGAGGGAAGCACATTCCCAGTTGTGTCCTAGGAAAAGACCCAGAGGTGAGACACCATTCTGTCTGCAACCCATTTCTGCCTGCCTTGCTGGGAGGAAAACTTGGAGTCACCGCCAGCTACCTAGCTACAGCTCCACTTCTTTGCAGGAGAGTAACTGATGGGGGTATCTAGGGGTATGCAGTTTTGCTCCACCCCTGAGTAACGGACAGCCTTTGAACCACACACTGACTACTTGCCGTGGGTGCTGAGGCTCAGGGCTCCAGCTGCGGCTGGTTCACATGTGTGCACAGGGTTTTACGATGCCTCTTTGGGCCTTAGAAGCATTCTTGCCTTTGTGTCGTTTCCTTGCTCTTGCTTTACCTTCACTGTGCATTCTCATCTAATTTCTATATGATAGAAAATCATTTGCTGTTTAAAAGACATCTGCATTTTAAGAAGGGATCCCCACTCAAAAGCAATCTCTGTTCAATGGAGTGAGAAACGACAAGGGGAGAGAAGTTGCTCTATATATGGAATAAGAAGACAACATATGCCAGATGTGGTTCTGCGTGCCTGTAATCCCAGCACTTGGGAGGCTGAGGCAGAAGGATCATTTGGAGTTTGAAGCCAGCCTGGGCTACATAGCGAGTTCAAGGCCAGACAGAACTGCATAGCAAGACCCTGTCTCAAAAAAAGACAACACAGGAGGTGGTAGACAGATGGATGAAGTCTGGGAGAAAATACAGATATCACAAGGAAGACAGTAAGAGGAAAACCTCTCCCCCACCTCCCACTGAATCTTAGGCAAAGCCTGTACCTTTCCCAGTGTTTGCCATCAGATATTAAGGGAAGAAGGACCAGATTCAAAAAATGCTGGATCTAGCAACCAAGTAAGCACAAGCTAAGCGCAGATGCTGTCCTCAAGGACCTAATCACTCCAGGTGGAAACCCCGTGCATTGTAAAGAGCCTAAGTTCTTTGGGCTGGAAGAGGTTGGGATGTAAGCATCACCACCCGCGTGGTGCAGTGGAGTCACTGGGGCTTCCCAGGCAGCCCACGGAGAGAAACAAGGACAGAACTTGAAGGCAAAAAACACTTTTTTCAAAGCTGAGCATGGTGCAACATGCCTGTAATCCCAGCACTCAGGAAGCTGAGGCAGGAGGATCGTGGCAAGTTCGAGACCAGCCTGGGCTACAAAGTGAGTTCAAGGCCAGCCTGCACTGCATAGGGAGACCCTGTCTCAAAAAGACAAAAAAAAAAAAAAACTTTTTTCAGGAGAGGATAGTGAGGCCAGGCTGAATGACAGGCTAAGGTGATCAGACTAAGCAGCAAAGCAAGGCCATGCCCTGGTTCTCCGGTGCCTTATCCTCTGTGCTGAGGGTGTTTGGTGACATACACGATAATGGACTGTCTGGCTTCCACACCTTATGACATCTCTCTTCTATTCATTCAAACTGGAAACCCACATGGGGTATGCACAGCGGTAACACACAGAGAGAGAAGAGCTCGATGCCGAGGTTGGCTTTGTTCCCAGCTCAATGTCTTTGCCCCCCGACCCTGCTCACCCCTCGGCAGGCTGAGGAACCCTCAGTCATTTCCATCTTTTAAAATTTGGTTTATTTTATGACACAAAGCAAAAACAGACCACTTATCCCTATTTTAAACCCTCACCAATCTCTCTCCCTCTCCCCAGCTCTTCCAAAGCCTGTTGTCTCTCTCCTCCTGGGGTCCAGCTTGCATCTGCATTTAGTGCTTTATTCGTCTCTTGGGCTTTATTTGTTCGGCTTAATTGCCCCTGTGAGATGAGCCAGGCGTGGTGATTTATCCTTCTTCTGTTGCACACAGCGTCCTGTGCATTGTGGCGGAATCAAGCCTGGATGCAGGAGACCTGACAACTTCCAGAATGCGATGAACCCAGCTGTGAACGAGAGCATCCTCCTAGGACACGATGTTCCTCCCAGCCACGTGG
Source organism: Chinchilla lanigera (assembly GCF_000276665.1). Taxonomy (NCBI): domain Eukaryota; kingdom Metazoa; phylum Chordata; class Mammalia; order Rodentia; family Chinchillidae; genus Chinchilla; species Chinchilla lanigera. The sequence goes on from NW_004955431.1 coordinate 23,209,275, forward strand.
GATGAGACAGAGTAAGTTTGCAGTGGAGAAACGGGAGATGGTATCACGTCTGCTGCATAAATTATTCAACCTTTGCTTTTTTTCCTTTGATGCCTTGAAGGCAGAGGATTGATTTTACAGGAAAAAGAACTGATTCGCACAACTTGTCTTGGACTCCCCCTGTCCACTCAAAATAGCCTTGGAGCAGAAGGAACACTGCTGAGGAGCTTGACTCAGAGCAACAGCCCGCTGGTGCTGGTTTCCCAGAGATGCTCCAGGAAGGAACGGAGCCTAACGCGCTGCGTGTGCTTGTGGCTGGCAGGCTTTTTCCTGCTGTGTTCAGCCCTCTCCCTCCCCACATCATGCGGTCTTGAAATACGGTCTCACAGCATCAGTGCATCCCATCCTCTGAACTGAGTCCATGAACACAGCCCACTGCATGATCCTGGCCTGGCCCGGTTAATCATCTCTCTGTGCCAAGCGTCTGGCGTCCGGAACAGCTCCTCCTGTCCTCAGGGGCTCAGCATCAAGATTCCCACATCCAGGCTTGAAGAGACTGGACAATGACCTGAAGATCTTCTGGCTGGAGGCTGGGCCCTCGAGTCCATCTGCCTCTTCTCTCCGCCCCCACAGTAGGGCCCCAGACCCAGGGCACTGGGCAGTTGGAGGAAGCTTCTGGGCTGGTGAAGCTGCACTCTCAGTAACCAAACAGCCGTACACATTGGACCCCTTCCTAAGATGTGGTGAGGCAGGCTACTCTGGGGAGGCACAGCTGGGATTAGGAGTGTAGATTATGGAGCCATATGGTTGGGTTCAATCCAGGCTCCACCATTTACCAGATGCCTTGGGCTGTTATTTAACCTCCTGGTGGTCTCAGTTTTCCTATCTCTAAAATGGGCATAGTAATTCTTATACCTACCTGGTAAGATTGAGTAAATAGAATAGCACCTGGAAACGAGTACCTGCTCAGTAACTTAGCTCTTATTCACATTTTACAGATAAAGAACCTGAGAGTTGAGAGGTAGAGACTTGAAGTTCCGTTTCTAGAATTCTTTCCATCCTCCCATAGGAAACCAGCTCATGACCAGAGCCACAAAGCTGAGCATGCTGAAGCCTCTTCAGTCTCTCAGTTCTTCTGTCAGCTGCCTGCCCAAATGACCAGCCACCATCATCTAACTCAGGCAGTGCACAGTTCCCTCTGCGATCAGCAGGCTTCTTTCTGGAGTAGTAAGTAGATGTATTTTTTATTTCCAGTAGTTTGTGGCTTTTTAGCACAGAAGTGTTCAAAGCCTCAAGAGTAAAGTGCAATGTAACTATGCCAGAGATTAAATCAGCATTTAAAGGCAAATTTTGACACATGCCAGGAGCAACAGAAGTAGGACGTGTTAAGCAGGTTGAAGGCTTGGTGAAAGCACGCTCCAGTCCCATGGGGGAAAGCACCCAAGTTCAAGTGATAACACTGTCCAGAGATGTGATGTGCTTTCTTTCCCTCAGGTAAATGAAGCTCTAAGCCACAGAATGTGCCGACAGGGTCTCTGATGAAGCCGTGACGTGATTTAATAAGCAGGGAATTGCCCAAGTGCAGGGGACCATGCACCGATCTAAGCCATTGAGGAATAGTACTAAACTATGAAAACTACTGTGTTTCTCAGACAATTTTAAAACATCAGGAGTCCAAACTGCCACTTTCAAGTGATGGCAGATCTCAGGTCCTCACTTCTGTGTGTGTGTGTGTGTGTGCGCGCGCGCGCGCGCGTGTATTTTTCTGATGATTCCTGATACAGTTTGAGTGCGCCCCCTAAGGGTGCATGTGTTGAGACCCTGGGCCTCAGCGTAATGATGTAGGGAGATGGTATGGAACTCTTGAGAGATGAAGCTTCATGAAAGGCAACTGGGTCATCTTATGCTATTAGAAGGGATTGTGGGACCAGATTGTTCCCAAAAGGGCTTTTTATGAAAGAGCTCCAGCCCCTCCCCATCTCTGTCTTGCTATCTTGACACACACAACAGTGTTGCCATCTGCCTATATTACCAATAGGCAATATAGATAATTACCAAAATTTTCTTTAGGGGGCTGGGGATTTAGCTCAGCGGCACAGCGCCTACCTGGCAAGTGTAAGGCCATGAGTTCGATTCCCAGCACCAAAAAAAAAAAAAAAAAAAAAAAAAAAAAAGAGGGGGTGGGGAGGGGAAGGAGGGAGGGAGGGAGGGAGGAAACTAACATAATTAGACAACATGAATAGTGAGATTTATAATACATGTTACTAGAAGAGCAGGGGATGAGTTTAATAAGACTGTCTCATTACTCCACATAGGACCCAGCTTGATCCGGACCTAGCCTGGAAGGAAGATATGAATAGACTAATCTATAAATGCCCAGTTGCACAGACTGAGGAAAGACCTACAAAACACATCTTGGAGGAAACGTTGACAGCACTGAAGCTGCTTAGGGTAAAGAAATGATCCTAAAGCAGCTTGTGGGCAGAAGGGGAAAAGGGGCAGAAGGGCAAAAGACTCAGGGGCCTAAGAAAAACACATTAAGAAGATTAATTTCACTATGAAGATTCCTACAAATATATTCTTATTTATTCATTAGAAGACTATAGCCCAAGGAATTCTTTATATTTGGGAACATTCTTTATGAATATGTGTGCTTTTGAATATATTATGAATGGACCAATTATTTCCAATGAATATATCGTATCACCCTCAGGCTGTAGTCTCACAATACGTTCTTATGAATATGTGCGTGACTCCCTTCCTTCTGTGCCTAGGGATTCTTCTCTGCTTCTGTGTTGTTCTCATTGTTCAGCTTCTGGCTTGGCAATAAGAAACCTGGGCAAAAGCAAGTTAAACATTCCCTAAGACAGAACAGTAAATGAGGCCCATAAGGTGTTATTTTTCTTCACTTTACACATAAGTGTGGTGAGTTGACAATTGAACACTCGGTAAATTTGATTTCCTATGCACTGGCTTGGTGGTAAGTTGCTTGGAAAAGGTATAACAGTATGAAAAGGTTCAGTTTGCTACTAGTCCAGCCATGGACTCATTGTGAGGGGTGGTTAAGAAGGAAGCTAACAATCATTTAGACAATACTATTAGAAACAATGACTTTTGTCCTTGACCATGGTTCTTTGAGTTAGAGATGGTCAGCTGACCCAAGCAGGCCAATCAGAATTCTTCCCTAACACTTCATAAATTGAACCTGGGAAAGACAGTGAGCCTTCCTTAGGATAGAAGCCCTGGGAAGTAACACAGGGAAGAGTTGGCAGGCCTGTTTCCCACCTAGGGACAAGTCCCCACCTGCAGGTGCTGCCTGGCAGGGGCTAACAAAGGGCATATAGTAGCAAAGGAGGAGGCACCTGGATCTCATTCTTCCTAAAGCCAAACTGAATCCCTGATCTGCTCAAAAGGAGAGGTGAGGGGTTCGAGCCTGAGGGCCTGGGTCAGGGCAAGTTTGGAGGGGGTCTCAGAAGATGAGTGAGAAAATGCAAAGACTCGGACCAGCTTGCCAGCCCAAGTTGGAAGTGCTAGGGGAGCAGGAAGCTTAGCGAGGCAGAGAGGAGGCACCAGGCACAGAGGGAGACCTGCATCTGCATCTGAAGCCTGTAACCAGGCTGGGGAGCTTGAGCTTTATTCACTAAGAAGTGGGACCCACCTGCAGTCGTCGGGCAGGGCTCTGTCAAGTAGGGTGACAGAGGGTGTGGAGGGTGGGCTGAAGTGTAGAAAGGCAGGGCCTGGGTGTCCTGCCACAGAGGTCCATGAGAGGGGAGGAGGCCACACGGGTGGGAGAAATGACAGAGGGATGTGGCTGCCTCCCCGCACTTTTCGTACCAGCGCCCACCTCTGCATGAAGTGGAGACAGGATGAAGGGGAAGGGAAGCAGCAGCCTGGATTGCTCTGCATGCTGCCCAGGGTCCTGGAGCATGGCCCCACCACTTCTGCCCAGCCCACTCCTTGCAGTGCTGGCTTCCGCCCAGCACACTGTCTGAGGTATGGCCAGATTCATGGGTATGCATGCCAAGGCCTCTGTCAGAGCCAACACGACAACCCAGGCCAGCAGCCCCAGGAGAGACATCTGCATGGCTCATAACCTACTAATCCCTGTCTGCAACACCCACCATCCCAAATTCCTATGCCCAGGAAGTTCCCCCAAAGTAGAGTCACTGACACTCCATGGGGTCCTGTCCCTAGTGACAGGCTCACTTCCCCCGCCTGGGTTTCTCCTCATTTCAGTGCCTGGGTGGAAAAATAGGGACTGGTGGCCAGGACATGGAGAGCAGCAGCCTTGCCAGGGCCCATTAATTCTGAACTTGGTCTCATTTCCAGCGCATCCTAGGCCACCAGGAGAATGCAAACCATTGCCACTGTCCAGCCTTGCTGCCTCCTCTCTGGGCTTCCGCTTCCTCCATATCCTCTCTCCTGCCCTGCAAAGTACCCCAGATCTTTTCTCCTGAATTTTCTCATTTAGCTCCTGTATGTGCTGGTAAAATTCAATACATTTTCGCTTCTAAACCTGAGACTTATGTCACCTGTCATAAGTTGTTCTGCCCAACTCTCCAATACTATAGACAAGAGGCATTCTAAACTGTGTACCTATCAAGAATGGAGTCAGATGTGATTAGTTCTCCCTTCTATCATTTTTGCATTTTTCCCTCCCATTGCTCTGCACTGGAATATAATACCGGGAAGATAATGATATCTCTGCTCATGCAATTTCCATTGTGCTATACAGCCAGCCCCAAGCCTCTTCTACAGAGCAATACCCTCCTATTGTTATATGCAGAAGCTTCTTTCCACCTTTGCAGGGAAAGGCTTTGACTTGCCTCCTTGTCCCTTTGTTCCACATAGCTCATAACCCGAGACATGTGTCACAATGGTTTTTTAAGTGCTGTGCTGTCCATGGTAAAGGTAGGCTGCTCTCCAGACAAGAAGGCAAGTTCCTTTCATCCACTGCATCTCCCATTTTTCTGGCATGTCAAGACATTGTGCTTAAAAGCACCTGTTCCTCGGAGCAGGAACCGAAACAACCTGTCTTCGGAACACGGTGCCTAGTGGCACCTCTGGACAGAATTCTCCATGAAAAAGTTCCCAGACACACTGTTTTAATTACTTTTCTTTCATTGCTAAGACAAAGAACCTAAAGCCCAAAATTAAAGGAAAATTGGGTTTATTTAGCTCACAGTTTGTAGAGGTTTCAGTCCATAATTGGCTGGCTCCAAGACAGAGGGACATGGCAGAAGGATAACTGTTCATGGCAGCGAAAACAACAAAAACAACAAAGGAGGGGGATAAGGCTTTCTGTGCCTTATACGCAGGCTACCTGCCCTAGGGTGGATGTAGCACTCACACCCTTAATTCTAGCCAGAATTATACCAAACCAATCAGTGGACTGATTTACTAATTGCAGGCCCTTAATTCCAGCACCACCCACTCTAGATTCAGCCACCTCTGAAAAACTCCTATGACTGAATGAGGCTTTAGGAATATATCTAGACACAAACCATAACACACTCTCTCAATAACATCCTTCCACAGGATTCCCCTATGTTTTTGCCAGCAGTGTGCAAGTGTGGAGCAAATTCATTTCAACAGAGCCACTTAAAAACAGACTTCTGGGCCAGGTAACATCTTGGGACATGCCAGGTGTGGCTTCTCAAGCTCTGTCCTGAGGGGCCACTGCTTTAACTCCCGTTCTAAGAAGCAAGATGGACTTCCAGCCTCCACAGGACACAACCTTACTTTCCTTACTACAATGCACAGAACTGGGTGGGGTCAAGCCTCACCCCTGCTTCTGGTCCAGCTCTCCTATAACAGCCCCAGACTGCTGACAGGGACCAGTATGACCTGATAATATTCTGCAGCTGTCACTAGCACTCCCCACCCGTGAGCTCACTGGGAGCACCAGACACATTACTCAGTGATCCTTTTGATTTTACAAGGGACTGTAGCTAGCTGTTCCACTCTCTTTAAAAAAAAACCCCCCAGAAGTACTGTCCATTAGTCCCATATCTAAACATACAGAATTTATTTTTAAATATCTGGGGGATTTTTTTCGGAGTTTCACATTTCCTTGCCTGTTTTTAATTCCTGAATCATCCTCTCTCCTGCCCTGCAAAGTACCCCAGATCTTTTCTCCTGAATTTTCTCATTTAGCTCCTGTATGTGCTGGTATTGACTTCAAAGTGTGTAGGTGTAGATGTCCCCATTGGAATACCACTTATCCATGAGGGGCAACCCAAATCTCTCCCCAGGGAAACACCAAAGAGCTGTGAGGTACAGAGAAACCCCATGACACAAGATAAAGAAGAAAGGGAAAGACTTTCAAAGAATATTAGCTCTTCAAGGTTTGTTTTAAACCCTCCTCTAATTTCCCCACTTGGGCTCCATATTGGATTTTGTTCTCTAGTCTCCTTTACATTTGTTTTTCACTTGAGTCAATATTTATTTCCCATCCCAGGCATCTTTTGTATTGAGTACTTGTTTCTCTGAGGAACATGGAAATATATGTGCTCTCTTAGTGTTGTTGTCCCATGATTCCTCAAATCAATCAAGATTATCAGAAATGGAGAATCAAGTTAATATCCAAAGTGTGCTGCAGCAGATACTGTTCTGTATTCACCAAAATCCATTTCCATTTTGGTGGGAAAGGACACAGGCTGGACTACATTTCCCAGCCTTCTGTGCAGGAGTGGGATGTGTACCAAGTGCTAGAGAATGGAACGTAAGCAGAATTGTTGAACCTCACTTCTAGGTCTGGTCCTAGCATACTTCCTCCTGAGCTTTCTTTTCCTGTCTGCTGAAAGAATACAAAGGGGATAAGACCATAGAAGATAAAAGGCCCTCAGCTTAGGAAAAACCTGGGTCCCTAAGACAATAGTAGAGCCAGTTATGCCTGACCCTCCACCTTCCAGTGACCACTACTGACCCCATGGCCTGAAACATGAGCAAGAGGTAAAATTTTACTGTATAATGCCATTGTATTCTTCCCAAATTTTGTATGTGTCAGGTAAAATAATCCTAAATCTTCTACGCAGAAATTTCCCCATAGCCTGCATATCTTCCACCATATGGACTATGCCATATTCCTCAAGAATCAATCCACAAAAGGCATAATCCAACTTCGACATCTCAGATTTGATTCCATAGCCACTTTACATTTAGATATTTCCGGTATCATTGCAAATAATTACCATTTTTTAAAAATATCATTCCTAGGAATTTGGGTAGCCTCATTAAAAAAATAAAAGAACATGTAGCATCACAACCACAGGCAGCTTGAGGGCAGATATCTGAAACGTGAACACATGCCAGTGATTCACCTCCATTCCAAGGCCTCCATTTCAGGGGTTCTTGGCTAAGACATCTCCTCCACTCTTACTCAGTACTTTTCTACTCCTCACCCATCTCTCAGCCTTTCAATACATAAAGGCAGAAGCCTCTTGTCCAGGCCTCCTCAGAGAGAAGAAAATTTGCTACCTGCCCTGCACGCCGTACAGCCCAACCCAGCCAATCTATGGGAAGCACATGCATTTCTCTGGTCATGTTCCTGACACCTTCAAAGTAACATAGCAAGGCTCCACTGTTACTGTCAGTTTGGGTCACTGTCCTCAATAGACATCTCTACAGCTGGTGATTCAACAGCTGCCTCTTAAATGTGCCTACCACACAAGCAAGTCTAGAAATGTGAAACCATCTGATTTAAATGCATCTTGGGTCTACTACCCAGTTCTGCCATCTTGCCTCTTCTTTTTCAGTTCCTCTCCTCCACCATTTTCTTCTCTCAAACTCTGGCTGGATAGTTCTTCTGAACTGTTCAATCAATCATCAGCTAATGTGGACACTTTACCCGTCACCCGACATCACGGATACTCTGCTGCTCAACTGCTGACCTCAGTCTCATTGAGAAAATGCATTGTGGCCAGGAGGGAGGGAGAAGGACAAGAAACAGACTCCAGGGGCTCTGGCTTGGGTGGTAGCAAGAGCAGCTCACTAGGGCAAGATGATGGCTTCACTTGGAGGGACTGTCACCTGGTCAGGTGAAGATGGTGGTTCATGACCAGGTTTGATGGGTGCCTTCCTGCGCAGATGGAGGATGAGGCCATGAAATGGACCATCTACCAAGTGCGTGGCCACGGGGAGGGGCTGGAGCATACAAGCCAGTTAGAAACGGCAGAAACGCTGGAGCGTTTTGCCATACAGCAAAGTGTGAGAACAGTCAGTTCATTTTTACCAAATCAACAAGCTCTGTGTGTTACACTGAGCCCTTGCATGGAGGAAATGCAAGCATCATGTGAGAGGCACTGCCGTCAGGGAGCCATCTCCTCTGTGAGGTCAGGATGGCTTCCCACCCACTCTTTCCCCACTCCAAAAAGGAAATCTTCTTGTCTTCATGCAACCTCCACTGAGCTTTGCCAAGTTATCTGAATGGAGACCCGATGCCAAGTCTCAGATAAGAGAGACTAGGGAGGTCCCAGGAGACCCAGCTAGAGAGCAGTGCAGTGCCGTTCCCTTCCCTTCCCTGAAGCAAGGTGCTCTGGGTAATATATTGGCCATTGCTCAGAGAGGACCAGAGTTGGAGCTGACTTGCTAATCCACTGCATCGAGTCAGGAGAGAGTCTGCTGCCAGTGACAGCAGCTCTGGGGCCAGTGTGCCCCTCCCACTCCTTAGCTTCCCGGGAAGATTTGGCAGTACATGGTGCAAAAGGTGCCCAGGCCAGCCTGTCTCACAGTCACCTCTGAACACACAATGGGGGCTTCTTGGGAAAGCTGGAGTCCATGCTGAGACCCGCCCAACTGCTCAGCCCTCTGCTTTCTGATGCCCTTTAAGAGTAGAAGACGCTTCACCAAGATATCACAGAAAGATCCATGAGCTAAAGAGACCTACCTGGAAGCTGCTGCCACATTTATTCTGACTTATTTTGTGACTTCAGGGAAATCACGGCTGATCTAAGTCTTGCTTTCCCAATAAGATGCTTCAAAAGAAGCACAGGGAGAGGCTCGTGGCAAATGTTCCATGTATACTAGTGATGGTGATGGTGATGACAATGACAGTGTTAATTACAGACTGACCCATTTCTTAGATTCTTTCCTGTCTTGTAGCTGAACAAGCAAAGCATCTGATTTGGTTTGGTTTGGTTTGGTTTGGTTTGGTTTGGTTTGGTTTGGTTTGTTTTTTTTGAGGAAGAGTTTCACTATGCAGTTCAGGATGGCCTTGAGCTCAGTATGTAGCCCAGGCTGGCCTTGAACTGATGGTGATCCTCCTACTTCAACCTCCCAAGTGCTGGGATTACAGGGGTGCACCACCATGCTCAGCTCAGTGCATCTGTTTTTAACAAGCTGGTATAATGACAATCACAGACATTGTTTAGTATGCACATAGTCACATAACTTCATTTACTTCTCACACAAAAAAAAACCTTGCAGGGTAAGTAACATGAGCCCCTGTTTGGAAGATGACACAACTGAAGACCAGAGAGATGGCCTTTTACCCACAGCCTCACAGTTAATAAATGGTAAAGCTTAAACTTAATTTCTTTGACTAACACATTGTTTAAAGTTGTATTGCCTAATTTCCAAATATTTGGAGATTTTCTAGATATCTGGTCTTTCATTTCAAGTGCAATTTCAAGTGCGCAGGTACTGGTGGGTAAAAGGATCTATAAAGGTCACCCAGGTCAGGTCAGTCACTAGCACGGTTCAGCGCTTTCTACCTTTGTTCTGTCAATTACTGAGAGACAAGGAATAAAATTCCCTGCTATAATAGATTTATCTGTTTTTCCCTTTAATGGTGTAATTTTTTTTGCTTCCTATATCTTGAAGCTCTGTTACTAGGTGTGTGTACATTTATGGATGTTATATGTCTTGACGGGTTGGCCTTTTTATCATTATGAAAGGTTCCTCTTTATCTCTAGCAATAGTCCTTATTTTGAATAATTCATAATCTCCTTTACGACTCTAAAAGAGAAAAAGGAAAGGAAGCATGATTGTCCCTGAAACTGCCATGGCCAGTTATAGTCACTTTTTGTTTTTACTTTCTCTCTTGCAGCACGAAAGCACTCAGTGTTTAGAGCATCATTTTATATAAAAACAAATGGTCTGTTTGGTTAAAAGCCCTCCCAGACATGATTCCAACTCGACTACAGCGAAGCAGCTGTTTCTGTCTGCCAAGCTGATAAGGCACTTTGTCTTGGAAGGAAGCAATAATTTACCAGCTCTCTGCGGCCCAAATCACTGGGCCGCCATATAGATGGCTTCAGCGAGGCAGATGCTAATGCTGCCCTTTGGAAACCTCAAAAACACAAATGACCTTCTCAAGTAACTCTCTCCTATCTCAGACTTGTCTGTCATCTTGTGGATAAGGTGGCCTCAAGGTTCTTAAACCTGTGGAATGCAATTATCAACTTAGGGAGGCTCACGATGATTCCAGAACTGACAGAGGGGCTGGGCAGGTATGGGAGGCGGGCAGACAGTGGGGTCAAAGGCAGTGTGTAGGTTCTAGTTTAGAAGGCAGGAAGGATGATGCTCCCAAAGGCTGGAGCGGGCATAGTATGCACCATCCTACTTCACTCGTGTGTGCCTCCTGTTCAGCACCATGCTGGGCACCTAGGCGATGCTTACTACATATTTTTTACATGATTCAATAAGAGTGAATGACAATAAAGTCAGAATGTACCATCAGAAAAAAGCAGGGAATAAATCAGAGTCAAAAATTTCACTCTTTCAGGGACTGTATTAGTGAGGGTCCACTTGCTGATCACAGTGAACACTCTAACGAGTTTAAACCGAAGTGAATTTAAATCAGGGAGTTGGGTGTTTGCAGACTCATTGGAAGGGATGGGACAATAATCTCTAGGCTTACTGAGAAAAGATCCCCCAAATATTCACAGAACTGGTCCGCTGAGTGAAGGGAATTGCCACTCCTACAGGCAGGAAGCTGCAGATGCAGGAGGCAGCTAGTGGCTCCAGGACCACACCACTGTCATCAGAGCAAGAAGCAACCAGCCAGGAGATGCTGGCTCCAGAGCTACATTGGGTCCGCTGGAATCCACCACAAAAAATAGACGCTGTGACTTCCCCACTTAATGTATTCTGAGTTCAAGTCCCAAGCAAGGCCATCTATCTTTCCAGCCACTTCCAGAGAGAGTTATCCTAGAATGAGGCGGGAATGGAGGCTAAGTACAGCCAACGTACAGCCTCCAGACACCAAGGGGTTAACACGGCTGGTGTAAAACAATGGGGTGGGGGGTGGGGGAGTCATGTTCAAATGTCAAGAACCTCATGCTGATCAGAGGAGACCCATCTCAGCGAGATCTGCCTCACTGTGAGCAGGCAGCTCCTGGCTCAGGTAAAGACTTGACATGCTGTAGCAGAGCCTTAGGTGGGTGCCCCAAGATGGAAGGAGGGGAGAAAGAAAAGCCAAGAAGGGAAGCAGGAAAGGTAAGAGTGAGCATGAGGGGAGAGAAACCAAGAAGGTGGACATGCGTTGATCTTCAGAGAGCCCAGGGCCAGTCAGCAGTTGACCAGAAGGCGCCCTGTAAGACTGGAGGAGCAGCAGCACGAGCTGGGAAGGAGGGAGTAAAAAGGTAAGTTTGGTTATGATTTGGGTGTTAAATATCCCCCAAAGGTCCACGTGGTGAAGGCTCTGTCCCCAGCCTGTGGTGCTGTTGAGAGGTGGTGGGACCTTTCAGGAGTAGGGTCTACAGGAAGGAAGTTAGGTCACGGGGGATGTGCTCCAGAGGGGATACTGAGGCCATGACCCCTTCTTGACTTTACTTCTCAGCTGCCGTGAGGCGAACAGGCCTCCAGCATGTTCCCCACCATGATGTGCTGCCTTACCAAGTGCCCAAAACAACAGAGCTAAGTGACCATGGACTGAAACCTCAAGCCAAAGTGAACATTTCCTCCTTTTAGGTACCTTGGCGCCATGACAGGACGCTGATTAATACAATCAGGTAAAACCGACAGTGCACACGCAATCTTCTCTGAGGGAAACATGCTCACATGTGCTCAGGGGGAGAGGTGAAGCCACAGCCATACAGAATCAGGGGAAATAATTACCTCAGTGTCCAGAAAAAGTCATTCATAGGGAGAGTCCTTGACAGAAGTTGGAAGTGAGTTCAGGTTGAATATCCCTTATCTGAAACACCTGGGGTCAGAAGTGCTTTGGATGTTGATTATCTTCAGACTTTGGAATATTTTCATAAATGCAATGAGATATCTTGGGGATGGGATCCAAATCTAAATGCAAAATTCCTGTATGTTCCATATACACCTACACATAACCTCAAGGTAATTTTATAAAATATTTTAAATAATTTTGTAGGTGAAACAACGTGTCAGTTGCATTTGAAGGGGTGGGAGGGCCTTGTTTTCCCCTTGTGGACACTGAATAAACTGTGTTTTGTGCACCTTCATTTTGACTGTAACTCATCACCGAGATCAGAGATGGGATTTTCCACTTGCACGGTCATGTCGGTGCTCAAGAAGTTTCCCTTTTGAAGCATTTCAAATTTATGGATTAGGGATGTTCAATCTGCATGTGTACCTACATAGATATCCACACAGATATTTGTAAAGTTTGGATGAAGAAGTCAAGATGACAAATGATGTTTCTAGAACAATATCATTCATGTCATTTTAAAAACACACATGCACACAAATGAATCCTGCCAGTGAACACATTTTCTGTGTGTGTGTGTGTGTGTGTGTGTGTGTGTGTGTGTACATACATACATATATACGCACATGTGCCCTCTCTTTGCAGACTGGAAGAATCCATGGCAGCCTCCTGCTTGGGGCGACCTTGCTCAGGGACATGTGGGAACAGAATGGAATGGTGCAACATAGTTTAAAAGGACTTTATCTCCATTGTTAATTTTTTAAATGTGTAGAAGAAAATAGGCTAAAATGTTAGCAGTTGTTATGTGGTGACCATAGGATTGTTGGTTATCTCCTTTTTGTACTTCCTTATGGAATTTAATTTCTCACAAAGTAGTTTTTTAAGTAAAGGGGAGAGATTCTGAAGTGGTTTTAAACATTTAATACAACTCAACCATTTTTTTCTGGCTGGTACATTTGTCTTTGCTGTCCAGTGGGGCCTGGCCCGGTACACTCTGCTCTCCTGCAGTCTAAGCAAATAGACAGGCGGCAGGTGGCTCATCTCATTTAGAGATGCAGTTTCCAATCATCACTGCTGCTGCTGCCTCGGAGGAGGGTAGATGCGGGCTCAGCCACAGGGCCAGGTGGACCTGCAGCCCTGGTCCCTTGAGTCCCCTGCAGCTCTTGAGCAGGAGGGGAGGACACCCTCAAAATCAGTGGCTTCTTCCTGAGCTTCCGTCTCCTGTCACAGAGCCAGAGAGAGAGGGGGAAAGGATTCCAAAGAGAAAGGCAGCTGTCTCAGTGGAGAAGCGGTGAACCAAAGCAGAGACAGGGATAAAACCTCTGCTCCCTGGGAAGCCCCCAACTCACTTGGTTGCTGATCTCAAGCTGTTCCTTCCACTCTAATAAATGCTGCTATCCTGGATGGAGGCTGGAAGGGAACCTTCAGGCTGAGTGAGTCCCTACACACGCTAGGCTCTGGGACAAGCACTTGTCTATGAGAGAGACCCACTCTCTACTGTCCCCCTACGAGCCTAGGAGGACCTCAGGCTCTCTGGTTGCAAGCCTGAGAACCAGCCCTGGGAAGGGTCAGCAAACAGGTGTCATCCAAAGGTGATCCACTATCTCTTGGATGTGACAAGATGGCTGAAGAAAAGGGTGAGGGGAGGACCCAGGGCCTGAGTAAATTGGGCTCTAGAGAACAGCATCGCTCACACCTTGCCACTGTGCCTGTCAGATTGAAGAGCCCTGGTCATCCTGAGAGTACCCTCCCAATCACTAATTGGTTCATTTTGGTTCCATGGCCTCCCTGGCCATAGGAGAGCAGGACATTTGACCTCTACCCTTCTGAGTCTATGCACAGTGGCGAAGGTAACTTCCCAAAAGGAAATCAAGGAACTGTTATCAAACTGGGTTGAGGTGGGAATGCTGAACAGTCAGTTAACAGCCAATGCCTACCAAACATAAAGGGCTATAATGATGTCCATTTTACAGATAAGAAGACTGAGTTCCAGAGGGGTTAAATAATTTTCCCAGGACTACATACGCAGTGAAGAACTGAGATTCCAGCTCTATTCTTTGGGACCCACTCCCAAGTCTCTATGGGCCATGAACAGGGGCAAAGAAAACAAACATTCCCCCTGTCCAAGATCAAAGTCCTGCCTGAATTTTGTCTCTGCACATTGGTCATCTTAAAGCTGCAGCTTCTCAAAATGTCCGTGATTTCTGGCTCCAGATGGAAATTAAGGCCATGACCAAGCTCATGACTTGCCGCTGTGCTATGGGACCCTGCTGGAATAATTGTCTTATTATAGCAGGCCCAGAGCTGTAATTTCTCAAACTGTCTGGCTGGAGTACGTGCCTGGGAAGGACAAATTAAGATGCCCTTGGAGAGACTAATCAAATAATAAATGGCTGACACGCTCCCCAGAGCATTGGCTCATGGAGAAGTGGCCCTGAATGCTGTTAAGGGCCTGAGCCCGACACAGCCCAGCCTGTGTGCATCTGCCTTTACGCCAGCCCTTCCGGAGAGGAGAGGCGAGGCTCGCTCGCGTCGGGAGGTGGGAGTCGATGGAGGGCAGGAAGTCAGGCTCCAAATGAGGAGCGTTCAGCGCAAATGAAATGAGCGTGTTTGTTTCTCCCCTGAAGCGCTCAGTTGATCACACTTGGAATAAAATATTTTGGATACAATCCCTGGATAATCTTATTGCCATGATAATAACCACTCTTTGGGCTGGGAGAGAGGCTGGGGAAAAGCAGGAAGGAGCGTAGGGGGAGGTGACACTTGCAGAAGTGTCTTCAATTGGGGAATTACCTTCTGACAAGGAGCAGGCTGCTTGGAACTGGCCAGAATGTGTTTCAGATGAGGCGTTGGCACCCTGCTATGCATTAAGGGCTGATCTTCTTATGGCATAGCTCTGGGTTAAGTGTGTGTGTGTGTGTGTACACTACAGTGTACCTTGAACAAGTAAGAACTACTCAGCCCAAAAAACAGTAGGTTTTCACCCTGAGCACTGCTGACAGGCTGGGCTGGTTGATTCTCTGGGGCACTGTTCTGTGTACCCGGGATATTTAACAGCCTCTTAGGCCTCCACTCTCTAGATGCACCCAGCCCAACTCACTCCCCGCCCATCTCTCTCCAGCTCCTTTATTCTTCCCAAGCCTCAGCCTGCCCACCCCTCTAGCAACCCTGATGGCCTAGGTCAGAACCCGGTGGGCTGTGGGCCAAACTGGGCCTGTTTTGCTTGTTTGCTTGTGTTTTAAATTCTTTAATCAGCAGCTGGCAAAACAAGTCAAATTTCCAACTTCTTCTGATAATTCAAAAACTCAGAGGAAACTAAGTTGACTTCCATAGCTGGAACAGGTTGATGCCTCCCAGCTTCAGTAGCTGGTCACCATAGCGAGTGACGTCCTCCTCACTGACTGATGGGAGCAGCCCCACCTTCTAGGTTTCTGTGCCATGCCCCTGGTCCTTGTCAAGGCTGGGCCTGAAGCCTCCAGGCTTGGGCCCCTCTGGAATTCCTCCCACTTTTCCCAGACCAGAGGTGAGCCCAAGAGTTTTAGAGGTGCCATAACATTGTTCCCAATCTCTTTCCTTACGGACAGCTCTTGGAAGGGCACGAAGCTCTTTCACAGTCATCCTCATCTCCATACCTGTCAGAAGGCAGGTGGTAGAAGAACAGTACAATCTCTTCCCAGGGTATAAAAAGCAAACCTGAGAACCTCAAAGGAGTCATGTCACTTACCTAGATTACAGAGCTCATAAATGGAGGAAATAGTTGAAGCTGGTCTAGGGTTTGCTTCTGTTATGGGGTAAATTAGTATATTGAAGGCCTAACCTCTAATATGGCCATATTTGGAATGAGAGCTTCTGAAAAAGTAATTAAAAGTGAATGCAGGCATAAGGGTGGGGACTTGGTCCAGTAAGGTTAGTGTCCTTATATATAATAATTAACTTTATAATGACTTACTATATAAGATAAATAAATGAATCTGACGCTGGCAAAATAAGAGGGATTGGAGGTAGAGGATAAAAAAAAAAGAATTAAGATGTGTTATGTACATGTACCAGCTCCCTACAATGAGTGTAATCATTATGTACTACAAACATGTACTAATAAAAACTAAAAATTAAAAAAAATTAGTGTCCTCATAAGAGATACCAGAGAACTTGACATTTCTCTTAGCACATACACAACACATGTATGCACATATGCACACATGCGAATGGTCATGTGAACACACAGGGACCAAGCCAGAAAGGGAAGCTTCACTAGAAGCCTTGATCTTTGACTTCCAGCCTTCAGAACTGGGAGAAAAATGTCTGTTGTTGACATAACCCCATCTGCGTAGGCAGCCCTACAGAACTAAGACATCCTTCAACCCAGGAACACTTTGTCCTTGTGAAGACTCCTGAAGACTGCGCCTCCAGGGTGCAGAAGGTGGTTGGCCAATGGTGTCCATGCCTATTCTGCTCCAGCTATACACGACCTCACTCTCCCCAGACATGCCCCAGGCCTCTACCTTTGCTCTTCTGTCCACCATGGTTCTCTCTTCATGGACAACCCACTCCGGTTGCTCGGTTTTTTCCTCCTCCATAAGGCTTGTCCCTACATTGCATTGTATAATAAATACACTTACATGCTGCCTGCCTCTCCCTCTAGAATCTAAGCTCATACACAGCCTTGTCTGTCTGATTGATCTCTTGCTCTACAGCATTACCTGGCACATAGTGGGTGTTTAAAAGTTGATTTTATAGGCTTGAGTGCTCATAACAAACTATCAGGACCTGGTGTCTTATAACAACAGAAATTCTTCTCTCTTAGTTCTGGAGACCAGGAAGTCCAAGGCCAAGGTGCCAGCAGATTCAGTGTCGGATGAGAGCCCACTTCCTGGTTCTTTCCACGTGCTTTCAATGGCAGAAGAGACAAGTAAGCTCCCTGAGGCCTCTCACGAGGGCACTAAATGTGCCTCATGACAGAAGCAAGCAGATTTGTAGGGAGCCAGCTTCTCTCCTCCTTCTGCCCGCAGCTCATTCTGCAGCCACTGCTATAGGAACTTTGCCAGGCAGAGGTTAGACCTCATCAATGTGATTAGGGATAATGGCCCTGAGTCAGACAGGATGGCTGTTTTTCAGACTTGTTTTGCAAATTAGGATTGAGAAAACATTTTCACCACTGCCCAGGCTAGCTGCTTGCAATCAGCAACACCACTTTCCTTCCCAGCACAAACCTCCAATTAAAGGGCGAGAGGCCCAGCTCCCTACACCAGTGCTGTGGATACACACCTGCTGGATGCTGAGGCCACTCTGCTGGACTCCCCAGGCCATGTGCTTCCAAAGTGCTGGGCCTAGGCCTGGCCCGGAAGCTCTGGAGTGCCTGAAAAACCATGATGAAAGCCACTGGCCACACTGCTGGGTTGGGCACTGCAGTCCTTCTCATGCAGATGACACAGCTGCTGCCACCACCACTTTCAGGTGGCCTCAGCCTGGCTCTCTACCTCTATTTCCTCTTCTCTGCAGGTCTGGGGGGCTGCTGGATCTCCTGCTCTAGCCATCACCTTCCCATTTCTCCCCCAGGGGTGTGTGGGCTGCCTCAGATTTTCCCTTCCTTCCCATGCCCAAAGAGAATGACAATGATAGGGACAAAGTGTAATGGTTGGTACATTGTGTCAACTTGCGAAGTTTAACTCAGCAGGGGGCCATGGTCCTCACTTTGTAAACATCCTCATCCTGGGCAAGAGGATAGCAGTGAGATGGTGTGAGTGCTTTGGGGTAGCCTGCTTACAATATGAGGGAGGAAAAGGGGCTTATCCCCACCCCCTTTTGTTCTTGCTGTCTTCTGCCACTTTGAAGTGTTACCCCAGTGCCAGGCCACCCTGCCTTGGAGCTGGCTGATTATAGACTGAAACCTCCACAAACTGTGAGTTAAATAAACCTTTGCTTCCCTAATTTTGGGCATCAGGTATTTTGTCCCAGCAATGACAGAAAAGTAACAAAGACAGAATTTGGTGCCAGAGAAGTGGGGTCATTGCTGTGACTATACCTGACCATGTGGTTCAAGAACCTTTGGGAATGGCTTGTGGGAAGAGTTTGGAAAGGTTCAGGAACGTTGTCTGAGAGAGTAGAGCTGGAATACCTTAGGCTGTTCTGTATGGGAGATTCTAATCAAAGCTCAGAAAACCAGAAAACCTGTAAAGACCAGGCTCAGGAGGTTTCTCCTGGGAAGATGGATTCAACTGGCTTTGGACTCCAGACAATGTGTGTTATGTTTTGGCAGAAAATTTGTCTGCATTTTGCTCATGTCCAGAGACTTTGCTTGAGACTAAGATTAAGGGTGGTGGAATAATTAATCTGGCAAAAGAAATTCCAAGGCACTTGAATGTTGAGGCCATGGCATGGCTATCTTTGGGAGCTTTTAGCCAGATTTATGTTGTAAATCAAGAGCAGAGAGCCCAGCAGAATGATTTAAATGTTGTGATTTTGGCCAAAAAGGGAGCTCCAGTAAAGCTGTGGACTACAAAGATAGAGCTGAGGAGATCTCCATTGCTGAGAAGGAACAGGAGAATATAAAAGATGGTCTGAGGGCATCACAGGAAACAGCAAGTTTCCACGCTTTGCAGCCTCAAAATTGCAAAGGTGAAAGACATTGCTTTGAGGAGAAAGTCACAGAGAACCATGTTCCAGAATGGCAGCAGCACAGAAAATTTTTTCCTCAGAATTGGATTCAGAGTGCTCAGTGATCCAGGCACTCCATCCCTACAGCTAAGAGAGAGGAAAGCCTGGCTAACTGTGCTAGCTGGCAGCAGACCTTGGCATCATCCACATGGCACTGGTTTTAGGTGCATACAAAATGCAAGAGCTGTAGAGTTAAGGCTTCTACCCCAATTTCAGAAGGCCTGGGAGGCCAGGCAGTGTGCCCCTGAAAGGGCAGTATGTGAAGCTATGAGGGTAAAGCCGAAGATGCAGTGGAGACCTCAGAAATTTGAAAAATTTGACCCAGGAATTGGATCATCTAAGGAAAGCTGCAAGGAGGGAGCAAAGCAGGCCCAAGAGAGAAACCATGAGAGCTACAACCACCAGAAGAGCCAAGGGGTGGAGCCACCCAAGCCCTTTGGAGTGCACAGTATGCCACAGATTGTCTCAGATGCTGCACGTGGAACTACAGGATTTAATATTTGCCCTGCTGGATTTTAGACTTACTTTGGTCCTAATCCATTGTATTCCCATGTCTGTAACTTTTGGAATGAAAATGTTTCTCTTGTGCCATTGAATGTTGAAAGTGTTTAACTAACTTTTCATTTCTACAGGGGCCTGCAACTAAGAGTTTGCCTTATATCCTGGAGGAGACTTGGGATTTGGACTTTTCAGGAATGCTGAAACCGTTAGGACTTTGGCGACTCTTAGAGATGGACTAAATGCCTTTTGCCTAAAGAGATATACATGGGGACCGGAGCAGAATGTTATGAGTCTAATGTAATATAATGTTGATAGACTTAATACTGGCTCTTAAATGTTCAAGTTGTGAAATAAGAATAAGCATGTCTGTGTATCTGGAAACTGGTCTAAAGAAATGTGTCTGGTTGCCAAGTTAGAAGTTTAACTCAGCAAGGGTTCAGGGTTCTCACTTTGTAAACATCCTCGTCCTGTGCAAGAGTAAGGGAGGGAGATGGTGTGAGTGCTTCCCACCCTAGGGGGGGCAGGTATCCTGCTTATAATATAAGGAAGGAAAAGAGGTTTACCCCCCACACTTTTGCTCTTGCTGCTTTTGCTGTCTTCTGCCAGCTTGAAGTGTTGCCCCTGTGCCATGCCACCCTGCTTTTGAGCCAGCTGATTACGGACTGAAACCTCCACAAACTGCGAACTACATAAACATTTCCTTCCTTAATTTTGGGTATCAGGTATCTTGTAGCAAAGACAGATTTTGCCTAAGACACAAAGACTCACTTAACAGTTACATTACCCTGCACATCCTCTTCCTAAGGTTTTTGTAGGGACCATCTCTCTGAATGATCAGTGTACCAGTGTGGGGTGGGTCTTTACTGTGATGGTTTATCTTGATTGTCAACTTCATTGGCTTGAAAGACAGATACTTAGGAGGTTAGTAAAGCACACTTCTGAGTGTGTCAGGGTATGTCATGGGGACATGATTTTGGGGACTGTATCTGGTTCCTGACCCCTTCCTCTCTGGCTTTTCTCCTGTTCTCTGCTTCCTAGCCACCCCAAAGCAGGCACACTTTTTCCACAGTACACACCATAATGTTTCTGCCTTGGGCCCAACATACCCTGGACTGAACCCTCTGAAACTGCGAGTCAAAAATAAACCATTTCTTCTTTTTAAATTGTGCATGTTAGGCATTTTGTACCAGCAATGGAAAGCGACTACTATACTAATATCTCCTTGCCACAAGAGAGGAAAATGAGATACAGAAAAAAGCACAGTCACCAGCTAGGAAGTGGTGGAGGGGAGCTTCATGCCCAGTATGCCTGTGTCTGAGCAGGAAGCTGCAGTGTCTTGAAGATAGGTGCTGTATGCGTGATCCTGGGGATGAAGGGGCATCTATTGGGGTAGGAATGTGCAGAATGTGTGGTGTTTGATGTCACCACACCCTCACCTGAAATTTGATTGCGTCAGCAGTCAGGGCACTGGGGAGTCCTCCAACACCCTGTCAACTCCCAGGGGGCACAGCTGGAGCACACACTGTCTGCTATGGGTCTCTGCACACCCTTTTGAGGCCTCGTACCAAGATGGAGCACCATGGGAAAGGTGTCCAGCCTCCGGCTGGGCTGAGACCATGGCTGCTCCTGTCTGCCATGGCTGCTCCTGCCTGCCACCAGGGTGTTGAGCCTGGGCTGAGTCCTATCATCAGGAGCCTCGCTTGGACTGAGTTTGGTCCCTGGGGGTACAGCCCGAGACCATGCATCACACCTGGACAGCACCAGGAAGGTGACCCTGGGGTGTCAGAGGCTGCTGAGCCAAGTCCTGGCTCTGCTCATGAGCCTGCCTGCAGGCCTACAGCACCTATCTGGGCTGACTGCCTGGGCAAGCGCTTAACTTCTCTGAGTCTCAGGTTCTCAACTACAGCATTTAGATTTTAAAAATCCAGTTTTCAAACATTTAGCAGCAGATCCTCACATCTAAAATAGGTGAAGGTGGAGCCTGATGTATTTGAGGGGCTCTAGAATAGTCTGGGACTCACTCAATGTCTTCCTATGTGGTCCTTCTCCTTCCATCCTCCCCAGAATGAGACTCCTCTACAGATACCTAGTGCAAATATCTTACGTGAAAATTTAGCATATACTCAAAAATTCTTAAATGAAATGCTGGTAATTGGCTTTCCACAGATAAAATACCTTAAGGGTGAACTTTTCTTTAGTAAGCTACTAAATATTGTGTTTAGCAAATCAAACAGAAAATCTAGTTATGCCCGCAAACTGGTCATTTGGCAAGTTGATTGATTTTATTAGAACTTGGAAACCTAGGCTCTGCCCCAGATCCACTGAGTCAGGATCTGCAGTTTAATAAGATCCTGGGGAGGTCCCTTCCACCCATCGAGTCTGAGAAGTGCTAATTGGGAGCAACGGCTTTCAGCCATGGCTACCCATTAACATTACCCAAGGAGCTTCTAAAAATGATCAGCACCCTGCTGCACCCCGCAAGGGTCTGCCTTCCTAGGCCTGGATAGGAGCCACCTGTGTAGGTGTTTTAAGGTTTTCCAAGGGACTCAAAATGTGCAGCCAGGACCCTGACTGCCTGCTGGACAGCCCCCTACCCTGACAGCTTGTCTTACATTGCTCCCACTTCTCCCTCCCTCTCTTTCTCTTGGGGTCCTTCGAGCTCCACGCTCTGGCAGATGCTCCCCCTGGGGCCTGATTTCTGTCATCTGAAGCTGACAGTCAGTCACAGTGAACCAACAACCAAAGAGGTGCATCCTTTCCATACAACTAAGTGGCACGTCATCCCCTCACTTCCGAAGGGGCTAATTAACGTGAGGGTAGCTATCTCAGAAGCAACAGGGAGAGGGGGGCTGCAGGTCACTCCCTCAATGACCTCTCCCAGGTGAACGAGCAGGTCTGGATAGGAGGACCCTATCCAGGCAGAGACTACAGCACAGCCAGGCAGAGAGGAGTCAGTGGGGGCTGACAAGGGTGGGGCTGGGAGAGGGCTGCTGGAACGCAAAGCCAGGATTCTGGAGGCACTTCAAGCAGTGCCGCTCCACCTCTGGCCCCCCCAGGCCCCCTGCAGGATTTATGAGACCCAGGCTCTGGTGCAGTGGTTCTGAGTAGGGGGCCCAGGGCCTGCATTTCTAATACAGTTTGCCTTAATATGGTGCTGTTGGGCTGCGGATGACATTTGAGGAGCAGTGTCCTTGAGAATACCCTCCTCTAGAGGCTGTTCGGTATACAGGCTAGCGGTTACCTTCATGTAATGCTTTGAAGCCCCGTTCTGCCACTTATGACTGTTGCAAAAAAAGGATGAAGGCTTCTCCTGCCTCCAGCACCAGCCTGGCCTCCCTCTGTACACCTGCAGGAGTCTGAGCAGCTAGTGATGTGGTTTGGAGCCTGCCCAGAACGTGCCGGCCAGAGGTCCCCTTCTGGTCCCATGGGTCCAGCCCATAGATCCATAGTATGCCGTCTCTCCTCCCCAGCTCTGGCCTTCCTCCCCTCTACAAAACTACACTAGGGATCCTGAGGGCAGGAGGGATGGAGCCAGCGCAGACTCCCCAGCAGGTCCTGAGCCCCCTGCCAGATCTCCTGCCTCTCCAGAGTCAGTCATCCACCTCTAGTCCTTGAATGACCGAGAAGCATTCAAGGCCCCTAGGCCTCACCCTGTGCAGCCCACTTCCCAGAGTCAGGATCCTGGGATAGCAGTTACCACCTTGTGGCCACCCTCAGGGCCTGGCCTCCTACTGCGGGGGCAATGGAGCCCTTAAATGAGACCCCTCCTCAGCCCACATCCAAGATTCACAGACCCACAGACTGCAAAATCTAAGGGCAAGAACACAGATTCTACCAAGCTGGGTTTCCTTCCCCCAGAAAAGGAATGGGGCCAGGCCTGGTTGCCAGAGTAACCATGTAAAATCCAACTATTTGAGGAAATCAGGAATCTTGTTTATGCCCATTAATCTAATCCCTTGATGGCACAGGGGACTGGCGCTCCGTTCCAAAGTCCCCACCCGGTTGCCAGCTAGCTAGGCCATCAATCCACCCTCACAGGGCCAGTGTGCAACAGCTCCCAACACTGAACACGGAGCTGCAACCGGAACGTGACTGCCCTGTGTTTCCACCAGCCCTACCCCAAGTCCTCCACCATTGTGGGAGCTCAGCGCAGTGTCAGAATTGCATGAAAAGGTCAACCAATTTGGGATTCTAATTTTAGCCTCTAGATGAGAAAAAGGGAAAGACGATGACTTAAGAATTAGTCTTCAATTCGATAGTATGAAAACTGGAGCATGAGACGCGATCCAGTCTGTATGTGTGACGGGCCCACCAGGCACAGCCACGCCACCTGGAGTCATGCTGAAATGCAGGCATCTGGGCCTGCTGCAGAGCCACAGAACCAGAATTGTGAGGAGACAGCCGTCGCGGAGGGGAGGGGCCACCTCACCGACAAGCTCCCTTAGTGACAGCTCTGTGCACTGGAGCTCAGAAAGCCCTTCTTTTTGCTGGTGATGAAACAAGGGAAAGCAAATGGCAGGTAATGCCAGGTAGGTAATGCCAGGCCCTGGGCCACAACATTAGAAATGTTGCTATGGCTGAGATGGGGGAGTAAGGTAGAAGCCAGATGTTGATTTTTGTGGGGGAGGCAGTGAATTTTTGCAGCAAGATGGATCTCAGCTGCCCCTTGGCGAACGCAAGATTCTGGCAGGAAGCTCTTTTGTCCAGTAGCAAAGCTGCATGCCAGGCAGTGGATCTCACCTCAGGTCTTCAGGGAGAACAGCAGCCAGTGTCTAGGGCTCTCAGGTGGGTCTAGCCATCTCGGCTCTGCCACCTGCTGGCTGTGTGACCCTGGACTCCTCTGGGCCTTGGGTATGCATCTGAAGAGGGGATCATCAGGGTGGCCTGCTTCTGTTGAGGGTATGGGGCACCTGAGATGCAGCAGGCTGCTGTCTTTGCTTTTCAGGTCCTTCTTGGGGCTACACTGATGCTCTCCACCCGCATCACTCTGTCCGTCCTTCCAAGCAGATAAGGCAAAGGGTATGAGATGTAAGCTCAAACTCTGCTCTCAGATCTACGTGTCTCACCCCAAGCTCGGGGGCAGCGCCTTTCCACCTCTTAGCTCCCTGTCCCCATCAGGCTCCTTGCCCTGGAAGTTGTCTGTCCATATCACAGTAGAGGCTAACTCATGCTCTGCTTTATTCATCACATCTGTCACTGCCCATCACAGCCACTTGGACTGTAATGAGACCCAGGGTTGCCACTTGGAGTGAAGAGTACTTCCAGTCTGATCAGAGGAAGCCACTGAAGGAGCCAATCTGAGCTCCATTTGGAGGTAAACATTTAATTCCCACTAAGTGTCCCAAGATACTGCACTGTCCAGTCTCCTTCCCACGTGTGCAGTGTGGCCCAGGACTAAGAGCACACAGCTTTTAGGATCAACCCAAGTTGAGCCCATCTGTCCCCTGGCACCTGGAACTTTGGATGTGACTCAATTTCCCCGTACCCCACTTACCACATATGTAAACTGGGACGGAAATGTTAGTAGCTGAATCTTGGCAATTAAATGCTACAGTGAACACAAGGTACTCAGCACACAGCCTAGGAACGGAAGTACTCAATCATTGAAAGCGGCCACTTTTACCCATGGACGTCCTTTCAAGGACTGTGGCCTCGGATGGAGACCCAGCTATGAATGTAGTAAGATGTGGGCCCTTTGGATTACCATGGAGATCGCCCAATCTGATACACTCAGCAGCTCAGGGACTGGTTATTGAATTAAAAAGAAAACAATCTAATTTTATCCCCCAAAAGAGAAAGCTAAAAGGCATCCTGAACAATGGGCTTTGGCCAGACAGTGTAATAAGCGCTGCTGTTCTTTCAACACTAACCAATAAACGCTCTCCTTTAAAAAGTCTCTAAACTCTTGTTTGTATCCGCCATCGTTTTCTGCAGTTCTTGGCATGTGTGTCCCCAGCACGCTGGCGGAGTGAGGATGGGCGCTGCTCTAGCGGCAAAGCGTGGGGTCTGCGCTTCTCACCAGGACTCCGTGCTGAATGCGGGAAGAGGCTCCACCAGCCTCCAGTTCTCCCTCCTGTCTCACGGATGGGAGGGAAGAGATGAGGGGCCACACGCAGCCCTTCCAGGAGGTGGACCCCGCGGGGCCTCCAAGAAGGTGCTTCTTGGGCACAGGAGGTGGTGATGGTCCTGGGATGCCTGGAGGCCTGACTTAATCACCAGCTGGCCTCCGATAACACACAGCACAACCTCATATAAAAAATGCAACCAGTGACAGTACTGCCACTGTCACTGTGCAGGGCTGTGTGAAATAGAGCTTTTTCTGGGTGTGGCCTTGGGCTGGGCCTAAAGGCTCACCTAAAGTAGGCTCCATGAGGACAGGGCCGAGGCCTGCAATGTGGTGATGAGGCACACTTGAGGGTGTGTTATGTGGCGAGGGAGGCGCAGGCCACCCATCACTAGAACCTGGGGGGAGGGTGGGGTAAGGGGCTCTGTTGCCTGCCCACTCCCTCCCTCCCCAGGCTGACTGGGCTCCCACCCTCCCAGAACTTCACCCACCCTCCCGAGAGAGACACCCAGCGCTGCACGCCAGCCCGCCTTGTGAGCACCTTCCCCTGGAGGTTGGAAATGCATCTTTCACCTTGTCAGGAACGATGGCAAAAGCAATTTACAAATGGTCAGCTACAGTGAGATGTAGCTAGAAGTGTCCAGCAGGTCATTAAACGGTGTGGATGGGGCTTTGAAAGGTGTGCCAACAACTGAGCAGAGGCATCCACCCCCTGGAGCCTGCAGGGCAGCAGCTGGGAATTGGCAGGGCTGGGCTGACAGGACACTGGGGTTGCTCTGCTGCTGGATGCTCATGGGCTCTTAAAGGCTGGATTTCTGGGTAGTCCACCTCGGGAAGCCATTGCTATCCTTTGAATACGGCTTGCCCCCATGAATATTCACACGACGCTAATTCTGCAGTGTAGCAGCATTAAGAGGTGGGGCCTTTAAGAGGTGACTAAGTCACAATAAGGACTCATGCCTTTCTCACAAGAATGGTAGCTCCTGCCAGGAGCTTTATTTCACACATAATAAAAGCTCTATTTCACACAGCCCTGCACAGTGACAGTGGCAGTACTGTCACTGGTTGCATTTTTTATATGAGGTTCTGCTGTGTTATCGGAGGCCAGCTGGTGATAAAGTTCTCTCACAAGAATGGTAGCTCCTGCCGGTGGATTGCTATGAAGTGTGGCCACCCCTAAGTGTGGCCTCTTTCCCCTTCTACCTCTCATGAGCTCACGCAGCCGGGTGGACCTCACCAGCAGCCAGGTATATGCCACATCTTGGAACTTCCCTGCACGCACAGCTATGAGGTAATCAAATGTCTTTATAACTTACTCAGCCTCAGGTATTTTGTTATATAGCAACACAAACCAGACCAAGACAGGGGCCAGCCTAGACCAGGGATGGTGAACCTTTTAGTCTTCAATGATAAGAGCCAGCTGTGGCATGGGAACCACAGGTTCACGGGCCTGGACAATATCCCTTTCCGAAAATGCAGAAGAAAGAGACTGACAAGCCACCATAAATGCACTCATTTATTTGTTCATCATCTCATTTAAAAAATGCTCCAGTGTATAACAAAGACACCACTTCTGGGGAAGGGGTTATGGAATGCAGGAACCGCTAGGAGATTGTCTGGGAGGTTCTCAGGGTAAGAGGCCTGTACCCACTGATCCTCATCCCCTTCAGGTGGCGAGAAGGCCACAGCAGGTAGAGGGAGGGTGGTCACAAAGGGGAAGGCAAGGCTGAAGCTGTCGCGAGGGCAAGCCTCAGACAGCACCAGGATCTCAGCAGTAGAAACCCACTTTCCTGGTGTCTGCTCATGGGAAGGGCTCACTCTTGGCCTTCACAGACTCAACTGCACTGGTTTCCAATCCCGGGAGGGCCTAAATGGCTTGAGTTACATGCCCAATGACTGGCGGGGTTCTCTGCCAGCAGTCCCCCCTGACAATGTTTAACAGGGAAGGGCCGCTGTCCCAAACAAATTATATGAAGGGCAAATGAAGGCTGATCAGACCTGAACAAGTGTTCACTGCCACACGCCAATGTCTTTTATGAAAACATGAGATTGGAGACCCCAGTGGCTCATCAACTTACCTAGTGAATAAACAGTAGGGCCAAAATTCCCAATCTGATCCAACTCAGATGAGATGTCCCCACAATAACGTTCACCTCCCCTCAGTATGCGTGGCTTTGGCCTGCACTCTCCGCCTAGGGTGTTCTCTGGTTTTATTGTCAGGATGGCTGCTGTAGTTTAGGAATCTCTATTGAAAAATACTGCTCCTGACAGCCCTCTTGGGCATCTACCATGTTCCCCCAAAGTCTAATCTTGTACCTCCCACAGTGCTGTTGACCTGAGATGGCTTGCAAATTGTGGGGTCAGTCACTGCTGACTGTTGGTCAGAAGGGTGCTGGGTTCATGGGCCTTGGGCTTCTCTGACATCTGGGCAGCCGAGCTGTACTGGGGCACATCTTGGTTTGAGGCTACACAGGATGAAATGGACACCTCCTGGGACCTGTGGTGGGTCTGAAACAAAGGCCACAGTGCTGTGTCCACCCTGGGCACACTGTGAGCACATGATAGGCAATCAACCAAAAGCACAGTGGTGACTGAGAACCAAAGGATGAGAAACAGGAAAGTAAAGGTGCAAGGACTCTGGTTTTACTGCAGAGGAACTGAGGCTCAGACAGCTGAAGGGACCTCCACAGGGAGACAGGGGATACAACCAGGAGCTACCTAACGCCAAAGGCATCCCCCAGTCTGCTGCCTTTCACAGTTCCTGGCTGAGGTCCCAGGTCCGCTACTGGTTCACTCCTTCCTCCAGTCTCCAGGTCTTCCACGTCTCCTGCCGAGGCCTTATCCTGGCACTGAGCACTAGCCTCAGTTGGCCAGCGCCTGATGTGACCGGCAGTCTGCATTTCAGACATGTATTTGCTTTTCACCTTCCCCAGAGTCCCTGCCTGTCGCCTGCATTTCCCATTTTCCTTTCCGAGGTCCCCCGGGCCCTGACAAACCAGCAAGC
Source organism: Chinchilla lanigera (assembly GCF_000276665.1). Lineage (NCBI taxonomy): Eukaryota > Metazoa > Chordata > Mammalia > Rodentia > Chinchillidae > Chinchilla > Chinchilla lanigera. Next base: position 23,237,598 of record NW_004955431.1, read on the forward strand.
ATCTCATGAGAGAAAGTTCCTTCATGCCTGCTTTCTCATTTTTGATGTCCTTTCCTGTATCAGCAGATGGGGCTGGTGCCTTTAATCTTCTCCCTGCTGTATTTGCAGTCTGGAAGCAAGTCTTCGCTTCTAACTGCCACTAGGGATTATCTTGTTTCCAGCTCTATGAAAATGTTTCCAAAAACTCACCCATTAAAAAGTGCACACGGAAAACTTGGGAAGTTTTGGCAGGTTTTTCAAATCATTTGTTAGCAATCGTAAAAATGTAACACTCCACGTTATTCAGCAAGCACAGGCTACCAACAATGGAAAAGGTGACAATTTACTGTAATGATGATTAGGCAAACACCTTGGCAAAAGCGGTGAATGGAACTGAAAGATTCATTCAGTAAGCACAGTCATTTGAATCCACAGAAATCAATGAAGTGTTTTCTTTTCCTTTAAAACCAAACATTAAAATAAACTTACCTTAAAACTTGAACACTGAGTTCTCTTCATATAGTATTAAAACTAGGAGTTTCAAAATTTAACACTTTCACCAAAAGAAAAAAAAAAAAAAAAGAAAGAAAAACAAGGTCTTTTAAAACCACAGATAGCCCGAACAACATTTTAAAACATTTTCACCTTACCCTTTTGTCTTTCGCCTGTCTTATGTGCATTAGTGTGAAGCAAACACTTAACTCTAAACATTACTTTACACACACATCCTGGGGGCAAGGACCAGGCCAGGGGTCTGTGTTCAATGTGTGTCTCACACAATTGTTCTGTCCTTAGACCCAACCTCTCGAATCCCAAGAAACAATGACACTGCCTTCTATTTCTTACATCATCCTTTTTAGTTTAATTCTTAGTCCAGCTGGGATACCTTGGGTGAATGAGATGACAGAAATCAATTTAATTTTCTCCGGTGATAACCAGCATCTTTCACTGAGTAACCCATCATGGCTAGAATGAATTGTAAAGGCCACTTTTAAGATACTCTAAATTCTTCACAGTACTTAAATTTCCTAGACTATTTTGCACTAACTTGCCTATGTTTAAACCAGTGTAACTGTTGATTTAATGGTACTTTTTAGAATGTGATTTTTGCTTTTCGGTATATCATTTTATTTCTTCTTTGAATATTTTCCTATTTTCATCTGTTTACACTTCCATGAGTTTTTAAGTTATACTAAAAACAAATAGCCTTCTGGCTTCTGGATGGGTTTATTTTAGCTCAAAGGGAATGGACATGTTTACATCAGTCCACATGTTATTATCAAGTGTTTATAAGCTTCTAGAATCCTCTCTGTTCTTTCCCTCCACCATCCCTTCCATAAGAAAACCATGATCCTGATGTTGTAATAATTCTGTGTCTTTCCTTTTAACTGTACCACTTGCACATGAACCCCTAAATACTGCTTTTCCTGGGTTTGAACTTCCTGTCATGGTACTGACCCTGGCTCTGACATGCTTCTTCCTCTCAGTTTGGTTTCCGAGGTTCATCCACGCTGACACCCACAGCTGTGTCTGATGCCCTTGCTCTCTACAGAATTCCACCGTGCAAGCAGACACATTTACCCATTGTGCTGCTGACAGGGATATGGCTCCCTCTTTCCCTTCTTTTTCTTCTTTTTTCCATGCCAGAGACAACTCACGGCCATGAGCGTGTAGGCCAGTGCTCTACGACTGCGTTATGTGCCCAGGCCCCCCTGCTTCTTTTTGGTTGCCACTACTAAAGCTGTTCATGATAAGAACACTCCTGCACATCTCCTGGTGCCTATGCATGCGAATTTGTCTAAGTGTACAGAGCGGGCTCTCAGAAATGCCTGGGCTCGACTTTCCCAGGTAGTACTGACTTACATGCTAACAGCAGTAACAGATCACTGCTGTCATCATTTCTCCACTTGGTATTTTCTGGCTTTAGTTTCTGCCAATTTGGTGGCTAGAAGTGGCACTTATGGTTTTAATGTACATTCCTGATTACTGCCGAAGGCTGGACATCTTTTCATGTTTATGAGCCACTTGTTTCTTTCATGCAATACCTGTGCCTGGTTCCAACACAGCTGTTTCATTACAGGTTCTCTCGAGCTGTTTTCATTACAGATCTACACTTAAGTGTTAACAGTGAGGTGTATGTTGTGAGTATCTGTATCTTGTTCCCAATGGGGCTTATTTAGAATTTACTATCAGTATAGCCACATCATTTCTCTGGTAATTGACAGTTTGCATTACCCTGTTCACAAAACACTTTCCTCTGCCAAAGCTGTTTGATCGTTTTTTTAAAAAAATTAGTACATGTCTCTAATAATGTTTGTATCACTTGTGGGGAGTTGGTGCACGTACATAACGCATCTTGATTACTTGTTTTCGTCCCCTTTCCTTCCCCTCTCTCCTTCTCTTTGCCATTTGAGAAAGATCTCCCTACTTCCTATCATCACCAACACTGCTTCCAATGCGGCATTTTACAGGAAATTTTATGATCCTATAGTGCTAGCTGTTCTCACACTTCATTCTTTTTTAGGACTGTCTTGAGAACCCACAGCCCTGTGAACTTTGATTTGTATCTTAGGACCAGCTTGTCAAGATTCACAATAAAAACCGCTGGGAATTTTACAGGAACCACACTGAATCTATTAGACAGTTTGGAGAAAGAGTTCAACTCGGTAAAATTGAGACTCCTTATCCAATCACATCTTCTTCATTTATTTAGAAATCTACATGGCTTTCATATTTTAAATTTTTCTCATGAAGTATTACATACTTTTCATTAAACTTTCCTTTGAAGTACTTCATTTTTTTTGTTCCACATGAGTTGTATTTACATCTTTAAAATTTATAATGCATTACTGTACGTAGCTGGTACATAAAAGTGAAACTGACATTTGCACACTGATTTTGTCTCAGATACCTTGATAATTATTTTTTGTTTGTTTGTTTTTTGAGACAGGGTCTCACTATGCAGTTCAGGCTGGACCTGAACTCACTATGTAGCCCAGACTGGCATCCAACTTGCGGCGATCTCCTGCCTCAGCCTTCTGAGTGCTGGGAGAACAGGTGTGTGCCCCCATGCCCAGCCCCCTTGATAAACTCTTAATTCTTCTAATTTATCTTGTAGACTCCAGATTTTCTTAAACAATTTGCTCATACAACTTTAATCCATTAATATGAGTCACAATTTATCTTCTGATATTAAACCAATCTTGAATCCCTTGAGACACAGCACATCCAACTTGATCATCATCTGTTGTACTTTACATACACTCTTAGTCTTGGTTTGCAAACAATACTTATAATGTATTTACACACACACACACACACACACACACACACACACTTATATCCACCCCAGGTCAAATTTACTGTCTATGCGGTTTAACCTTCTAGTTCTTTAATAACTCTAGTAACTTGGTCTTCTGCGTGACCTAATTACCGACGGAAGTATGCTGAAATGTCCACTATATTGACATATTAATCTACTACTTGTAGTTGTGCCTATTTTTTTCTTTATATATTTTGAGGTATGTTATTTAACACTTCAGTGATTGGGAAGTTTGAAACTGTTATATTCTTTCGGCTCTCTCTCTCACTAGCAAACTGAGGAAGGGCGGGCTTAATATTAATATGAGGAAACAAGGACTCAAGGACTAACCTACCCAAGAACTTATAAACAGCTAAGGCGAGACAAACCTTTGATCTCAGATTCTGTGCTTGACTGTCTTTTATCATGGTTTTTGAAATTTAAAACTTCAGAATTTTGGGTTACTGAGAAAAAGGCCAAAAAGAAATAAATTAATAAATACACATAGAGCTGATTCTGGTAGAAGTTTTATACCCTGTAAAGAAAAAAAAAAAAAAAGGTAGAAGGAGATTTAAACAGCATCCTACCCAGCTGAGGCGAAACTGAAAAGGAAAACTGTCAAGTGACTTAAATACAAAGATAAAGGCACTGAATTCTGCCAGCCCTGAATAACTAAAGAGATACCACAACAGGAGAATAGATTAAAACAAATCAACCAGAACCAAACAAACAAAAAACAGGGGCATTCTGAGAACAATGTTGGAAAGCATACTTCCAACACTGGAAGACAAACTGTAATTGTAAAATAAAAAATTTGGAGTATTACTTTTGATTTCATAGTAGGAAAACACAAAGAGAAATACAGAAAACATGGCCAATCCATGCAAAAAATTGCCAAACCCAAGTTTTGCTGGAAGGCTATATGGCTTGTGTCTAGACCTCCCTCCGAAGTCTCATGCGGTCACAGGTGTGCCCTTTTTCAGAAGTGGCTGGATTGGACGTGTGCCTTTTTTGGAGTATGTGACCCTGGGATTTGATTCATGGTGCAATGCTAGGATCAAGGGCACTAGGATGAGGATGTGAGTGTGACCCGCCCTGAGTAGCCTGGATGAGATACAAGGGATAGAAGGAGCTGTGGTCACTCCTTGTTGCTTCTGCTACCCTCTGCTCCCCCATGAACTATTTCTTCTCTGTGATGCCTGTCTGCCACACTACCTTGGAGCCAACCAATCAGGGACTGAAACCTCTACAAACTGTGAGCTAAATAAACCTTTCCCCCTTTAACTTTGGGTGTTGGGTATTTTGTCTCAGCAACAAGAAAAGTAACTAAGACAAAGGCGCACAATGGAAAGACATTATACGAGTATGAAAGAGCAAGCAAGTGAGAAAGAAAAACAACATATATACCTATATGCATAGTACATACGCGTACGGAATATGTAAAACTTTCTATGTATAGTTACATGCAGTTTTTTAATCACCGTGCAAGGGTGAAGACCGGCATTCACCCTGCCCTGCAAGGTGGTGAACTGTTTTGACAAACAGATGCTGAGTGTGGTTATCATTTAGGAGGCAGTAAAATATACTGTAGGCAAAAGCAAATGTATATACTTAGCAAAGTTCCTGTGAACCAACTATCAAGGCCAGAGACAGCTGTGCAAAATTTAAAACACAATATAACAAGGCCAAGAATCTCTATGCAAGATTTATTTCATTAACCACAATGCTTTAGAGTGATCTTATACACTCTAATAGAGGAGTGATTCAAAATCCACCAAGGGTTAAAGGTCAGGGGCCAAGTCAGTGGCTGTGTATCCCATATCAATTATTGTTTCATCCATCTTTTTGTTGTTCTTGGACTAATACCTGAGCAACAATTGTTATGAGTACTATGCCTTCTGACCTCACTGCTTCCTCCTTGCCCTGGCTGTGTTGGGGAGTGGCAGAAATCTCTTGCCACCATATGACCTCCAAAATTATATATATGCATTCCTGTTTCTAACCATGGCTCCCCACACTTCACACTTGAGTAATTTCTCCTGAATTGCATGGCTGTAATATCGACAAATTGGACTAGTGGGAGCGAGTAAACTGCCATCTGTTTAATAAAACACACCCTAAGAGAATAGCCACAATCTTATTGCATTTAGTACATAGTTACAATGTTGAAATAACATGTGAGAATTAATACAAAATATTTATTTTTTCCAAACCACAGAATTAACCCCAGAACCACCCTATAAATTCCCCAGAATTATAATCCATAAATATATTCTAAACAATGCAGTCCAACCTGAAATAAAGATGATTTCCAACCAGCAGGGGTACAATATATATACCAGGGTCCTGTAAGAATTCTCTCTATCATTTTCTTCAATTCTCCCACAGCCACTCCACCAACATAAGCTGAAACAGTATATGGATTTATAGCACTTGGCTCGGGAAAGAGGTTCAGAACAGGGTCTCAGACAGTGGAGGAGGCATTAGTGACTTTAATCAATGGGGGGCCAGAAGAACCGTTTTCCGTGGAAAGGACAGCCATTTCTCTATGAACTCTTCTTAGAAACTTCATTTTAACTTCTGATAAATGCCCCAGTTTTTTGTTTGTTTGGTTCTGGTTGGTTTGTTTTAACCCGTTCTCCTGTTGTGGTATCTTTTTAGTTATTCAGGTCTGGCAAAATTTCACATACTTTGGTGGCCAAAAACTGAGGCCAATTTTAATATGGTAATAATGCTAATAGGATAGGACAGCCATTTCTCCATGAACTCTTCTTAGAAACTTCATTTTAACTTCTGATAAAAATGAACACCTTGCAATCTTACTGAAAACAATAATCACAGCTAAAAAGGTCCTGTAACCCTCTTACTGGTATCAATCAAGAGGTTCACATTTTGACCTGTTGGATTTTAAAGTCCCATAAAGAGGTCTATACTTGGATTAAAGTAAACATAATATTCCAAGCTAAAAGATCAACAACACTCCATAAGAATAATCAAGTCAAAACATCCAAACAATGGCGGGATAGCTAATGTAGAATTTTTGTTTGGTTTTTAGTTTGTTCTTTCATATCTCAGATTAGTGTGCAGTCATAAAACAATGCTCAGTTAGTTTAATAATAGCAAGGGAATTTTACCTCAAGGGCAACACCTCTCCTGTGTAATCACAGAAATAATTTCCGCACTTAAGATGGGAGAACAATCAATAAAATCTGGGCAGCCTCAGTAAGACAAATTCTGATTACAGGAAGATGCAACAGGATTATTCAAACACTATGATACTCCTGCTCACTTTCTAACTGCAGAAACCAATTTTGTTTGCGAGATTACCATTACCTTTGCTGCAAGGTGTACAGACCACTCTGAAGTTATCCTTTTGTGCTAAAAACCTTCAAATCCCTCATTTGGTCTGTACAGAATATTGTGACGTGATGCATGTGCAAACTCTTCCTGAGGAATTTTTTATATGTGCAAATTTGCAGCCCAGCAGAAAGCATAGCGTACAGCAAGGAAGTGGCAGCTGGACAGCTCGGAGCACGGGAAACATGTGCAGTGTTCACGGGCATGGGCATCCGTTTCTCCACAGTCTTACCTACCCGCTAATTACCTTCATCCTAATGAAAGAAGTACAAATTTGCAAAAGGGGCAGGAAAAAACTCCGCAAAGTTTAATAATGCACAAGTCATACAGCCAGGTGCTGCTTCTTACTCGCCCTGCCTCAGAACTATTAGGCCAAGAGTTACAATACCAGATTTTGCTTCTTACCACCCACTCCCTCCCCCGCCCAAAGAAGGAGTAATAATTCCTGCCGGGTTAGGGTGCAGCTGTGACAACAGAGGTCATGAGATATGACACTGTTCCATAGCTTAGGCCAACCTTTAAAATACGTACCGTTTCTTAAAACAATATTATCTATTTATTTTACATGCATTATTTGAAGATGACTGACCTGACTCCTGGCTTTCTAAGTAGCTAGTTTTCAGCTGCACATAAGTACTAGCCAGTTTAGTCACATCAACTGCATGTACTGACTAACCAATCAATCGGCATATAAAATACTCTGTCTTCAATGATTTGGATCTCCAATGATTTCATACAAAAGCCAGTATTTAGCTGGGGTGGAAAAACTGTATACTGTCCTGGCAAGAATACAAATAAACAGGAAAGGAAAATACTTTCTGGCAAACCGTAGTACTCAGTCAATAAAAAATGAGAGGGGCACAAATTTTATTTCATGTTATAAGCAAAGAAGTCTGTCAAGAATTTCAAGTAATAAGGTACATCAGTTTTTACTTAAAGGAATACGTTTCCTGTAATGCACCTCAAGGGGCTAAGATTCGTCACAGCCAGGGCACACGCACTGTGTAAATGGGTACTCCTTCAGGGCACCTTCCGATAACAGCTTTGGGGTACCAAGCCTGACCCACAGCTGGATGTAGTCATTATACAAAAACTCTAAGAAACTAAATTTTACAGACTTTCCTTTGCCTACTTTTTTTGGTTAACACACACAATAATAAAAAGAACATAAAATATTTCTCCATTAACTTAACAATGCAAAGGCATCCAAAGACTTTAATGCCAATTCACATCACAATACAATGCTTTTATTATAGGGAAAATTCTTCTGTTGGCCAAAAAAGAATGTTCTTTCCCAGAAAAAGCAATTGGGTATGTTATTAGGATACTGAAGAATTCATCTATGTTTAAAGAAATGTTCCAATTTTATTCCTTTCAGAAATATCATCAAAGCCACTCAAGAGACACTTCAGTCCCAGGTACTATATATAAGCCTATAGGAAGCATTCCACTGAGCAAAGTAAAATTTAGGCTTCATGATAAAATGGAATTGTTTCTTGATACCAGCCTGTTAACTGGTATAGCAGGTCACAGAGCCTCTATATGTTCTAAAAGTAATTCAGTGTTCATCAGTACAATCCATGATGCTCAGGGTGAATGAGTCCAACTAAAGTCCTCTACAAAATGCAGCAACTGGCTGGTAACTACCTCAAAATATACCTCACCTTTACTTTTACTCCACTGCATAATTTTGCAAATCAAGGACTTCTCTTAGATGACTTCCTTGCTCCCAATATCCCACCTCTAAGGCCCATACCCATTACACGCCCCTAAAAAGACACACGGAATTGGTAGAGGCAACTCTATGAAAAGCCTGCAAATCAGCAGTGTGATGGCATCCCTGGTACGTCTTCCCTTCTCTGAAGAGGTAACTATCAGTAGCCCAATGGAGTGAAGCCTATGCTCAATTTACATTCAAGCAAAACAGAAGAAAAGTATTTTTCCCTTATCGTATCTTTCAATTTTTCTTTGCCTTTCAAAAACAACTAGAGTAAGCTTCAGAGGCTTTTATAGAGAATTAAGTAGCACTGTGGGTTTGGTGAAACAGAAAATGTAGCTTCATTGCAGCTGGAAGCAGGCCTTAAAGCAGTAGTGTGACTTCTTCCCTATTCCACTAAAATGTCAAATACACTGTTTTAAGAGATACAGAGTGCAGACTACTTTTTAAAGTACTCATCTCTTCCACTGAAATGAAATGAATCAGAAAGTCCACGCCATGGATTATATTTGGTTTTAGTAACTACAGTACTTCCTAGAGTATCAGAGGAAGCTGCTCCTACCACTGGACATTCCCCCACGGTATGAAAAAGGGGCGCTAGTGCTGCAGTGCCACCCATCTGAAATGGGGTATCACCCACACCACAGCAGCTGGTGAAATCAGGTGAGGTGATGGTGGAATGGAAATGCTGTGTGAGAACTGGTCCCCACATTACCATGAACATGCCCTGGTGCCACTGGGAGGGAGAGGGGGAATCTGACCAATGTGCAACACATTTCTACTTTCCCACTTAATTCACATCCTGCCACAAAGACACACTTGACATTTTGGTGGGTTGGCTCAGAATGCCAGCAACTTCTCCAGGAGGCATTTGTAAGTTTGACAATACCATCACACAGTTGCAAAGTGCACAAAGCTCAAGGCACAGAATAGGAAAGGGTTGTGAATTCATGGGGAAAGGGTCTACTGAAAGCTGAGTTGATATTCTGCTTTAACCAGACATTCTAATGCTAAACAAAGACCGTTCTTATTTTAAAGGAGGCTGTCTGCAATATGGGTGAAAAATACTGTCTTGTAACCATCTGCTTGGTTTTAAAGCAAAAGATATCTCGACATGTGAAACCAGTACAAAGTGCCAAGTCCACAAATGAACAAAACAAGTGCTTTAAAAAAAAAAAAAAAAGATTTCTTCTTCCCTTGTCGTTCTGGAGGACACTGCTGATTCTGGCTCTTGGATTTCACTTAGCAGTGGTCACTTTCCAAGATGCTTGCTCCTCACAGAATCTGTAGATAAACTCAGTAAAAGATTGTCCCATACCGTAATCACCCCCAAGTCTAGCAGCAACTGTTCTTATGTTTTTGTTTTTTTGTTAGTTTTTTAAAAATTACAAACCAAAATAAGAAGTCCGGCATCTTCTCCCAAGAACAGCCTGACGACAGAGCTCCTGAGTGCTGCAGGCCCCGCTGCGCTCTGAACACAGTCTCTGCAGCTCCAGTGTTTCCTCTTTGGGGAGGAAAGTACATTCGACACATTCACTATCTGTATCCCCTGGAACTTGCACATGCAGAGGAGCTATCTGAGAAAACATTACAACAGGAAAAGCGACGAAGAGTAGTTAGGAATGGAAAATAACGCACGTCTATTCCAAATGTTTTTCTCATTCTTCTTCCAATCCCTCAAAAGAAGACTTATTGTAAAAGCCTCTCAAAATCATGTGGTTGTGAGAAGGAAGGCGAAAAAGAAAAGAAAATGGACCAACGCCTCATGATAAATGTAATTATTATGTATCACTTACGTGTACTAGTAAGAAAAATTTTTAAAAATCATGTGGTTCTGAATGAAGTTAGAAAGAGTCAAATAAGATAATAAAAAGCTGACCCTGGCTCATTTACTCTACCTTTACAGACAGTGAAGAATCCGCTAGCATCTCGGCAGCTGCCTGAAAACCACTGCCAGTGTCAGAGCTGCC
>NW_004955431.1:23248215-23266704 GCF_000276665.1 Chinchilla lanigera
TACAATCCCAGACCATCAGGGGCTACCTAGCACCAAAACCCATCAAAGACAGGAGGAAACATCGTTACTTACTATAAGCCAACTCGTCCCCAGCTCTCTTCCGGGACTGGTCACCTCTAGGGATAACAAAAGCAGAGGCAGTAAACAGAACTGACTAATCTCTTCACACCAAAACAGTAGAAATGAATCAATACAACTGATAGTGAAAGTATAGCAAATATTTCAGTTCTCACTCTATGTGTTTTAAAATAGATACAAGCTGAGTCATTTGTAACCTGAGAATTCTTAGCTAAAGGGTACAGCCTCAGACACAAAGTTATTAAATGAAGGATCATCTGTAAGGACGTTTACACTGAGTTCCAGAAATTACCTCGGACTAAAAGTATGTCTTTAAAGACAAGCCGGAGCTCTGTGATCAACATCCCTAGTGACCTCCACATACCAAGGCAATTTCAAATATGAAATAGGAAAGAAAATGAAAAATCTTCCCCTAAAAGCCCTCCTGAAACCAAACACTCCTAAAGCCGTTGAAAACCGTCAAAGCCTTAATGTGCCTCCTACAAAAAGGAGGAAGAACATGGACCTTTACATGCCTTAACCAGCTCATCTTCAAACACCCACAGAAGTTTTAGTTCCACTTTGCAGGTAAGAAGATAGAGGTTCTGATAAAGCACTAAGCTACCTGTGAATCCTCTCTGTGTCTCTCCAGGTTCTCAGACAACAATCCAGACAAATGACTGCAATGCTAAGTAATGAGTAATAATGACCAGTGCACTAGCTGCTTCTTCCATAGTCTCTTGGCAGCATTTGTATGGTTGCCCTCACCCTTCCTGAAACACTTTTTTTCTCCTTCAGCTTCTGACCTTCCTTTTGCTGCGTTTGCTGTTCCTTTGTTGAGCACTGTTGTTCCTCCCAACACTGTCCTAGGCCATCTACTCTGCAAGTACACTCTTCCTTAGTCTACGGAGTCAAAAGATGACTTGAGAAATGTATCGATTTGATTTTGGACTAAGAATCCATTTCTTAGCCTGACGTGGTGGCACATACCAGTAATCTCAGCACCCTGGGAAGCTGAGGCATAAGGATCCCACGTTCAAGCCCAGCATAGTGACTTAAGGAGACTGTCTCAAAATGAAAAAAAAATTTTTTTAAAGGTTGACGAGGTAACAGTGTGAAGGCCTTGGGTTCAATCCCCTACTAGTACTACCACCAAAAAAAAAAAAAAAACATTTTTACAGAAAGAGCTCCTAGAAATCAAGAAGGAAAAAATGACTAACAGGGAAATGAGCCAAGGACATAAACAGGCAGTTTGCGGGAAAAGACATGCAAACTATGAAAATATGCTCGGCTTTATTTATAATGAGACATGCAAACTAAACCAAATCTAAGTAATTCTTTTTCACATGCTAGACTAAAAAACTGTTCAAGTGTAACAACATACAGTACAAACGAGGCCATGAAGAACAACCACTCTCAAACTCTGCTGGTGGCTATGAGAAATCCTCCATGGAGGACATTTTGGTAATATTAATCAAATTCGGAAGTGCATTTACTCTTGACCCAGCCATCCTATCTCTGAAAGTTTACCTTGTGGATATATACCCAACAGGTATAAATTACAGGCTGTACTAGGTTCTCCACTGAAGCATTCTGTAATATCAAAATTCAAGTGGGCAACTACTGAGGGCTGCTTAAATAAGCTACAATCTATCTAATATACCCATACAATGGAATGTGTGAAAAACGAATAAAAATTAGGACATAGTTTATGTTTCTTGTACCTGTGTGTATGCACACACACACACAAAGGAATGACAAGAAACTAGTAATAATGATTATTTAATGGTAAGTGGGCAGAAGAGAAACAAGTGAAAGTGAACCATATTAACATACTAGCCTTCAAAAATGAACAGGCAAAAATTTTTTTTTTTTTTTTTTTGGTTTTTCTCCGGTACCGGGAACCGAACTCCCTACTTTGCGCTTGCCAGGCAGGCGCTTTGCCGCTGAGCTAAATCCCCAGCCCCCAGGCAAAATTAATATGACATTAAATTATGGCTTCACTCTGTGTATGAAAATAATATCACTCAGCTTCTGCTGGAAATATTACAATTAATGTCAGGAAATACCTGCTTCCTCAACATTAAGAAAAAGGCTAACTATTTACATTCTCACTGAGCATTTCTTCCCTAGCCACAAGAAAAGAGGTCTACAGGCCTATCTACACATCTTCTCGGAGTCTTTACACTGGGAGATGCCAGGCAGGGAGGTAAATGACCAGTGGGTTATTCAGTGCCCCCACTACCCATGAGGATTAGAAAGGGAATAAATGCCAATCCATGCACAAAGAAAGAACAAGAAAAATCACCTTTCTTTCCAACCACTGCTGAAATAGACTTAGTGATCTCAGTCAAGGCTAGGTTTACTGAAATTTAGTTCGGCCTCAGAACCTTAGAAAAAGGAATGTCTACCTTTACCCTAACCAGAGGAGGCAACACCCAACCTACTACTGTGGAGAGAACTATGACCAAAACATCCCAGGTATCTCTCTTTTTTTTAAATAATTTTTCTTTAATGTTAGGAATTCAAATACAAGAAGACAAGTAAAGTCATTTTGCAAATCCACCAGCAGAGTTTGATATTCATAGACTTGCTTGTAATTGTTACACTACAATTCTGGACTTCTACCAATCTAACAGGTAAAAAAGAATTACTCCAAATTGGCTTAGTTTCCATTTTTCTTATTATGAATGAAGATAACCTAAGAGTAAGAAGTATGAAAATATAAGGTACTGCTGTGGCCTTAAATGATCTAGCGTTATAACCAGGTGTTTCGCCACAAGGTCTCACAAACATCTAAAAAATGCACTTTGTAAGATTTTTTGGGATATGGTTACGATGATGAATTGCAAAAATTTTTAAAAATAAGTGAAGTATATACACTAAAAGCAAGGGAGGTACATTTTTTGGACAAGTATAAAAAGATATTCTACTTTTTAATAAGTAGCTAAGAAAAAATGAAATGAAGAATTTAAAAATGTGCTAGCTTATTCATAAAATTTCTACAATGTTTTACCACACATTCAGGACTAATGAGAGAATCAAGTTGAAGAGCTCTTGGCGGCTGCACAATGTAACTGCTCACCAGTGAGAAATCCCTTCTTCAAAACGCACTTGGCAAAGGGCAGCTCCCACAAGCTCAAAGCCAGCTCCAATGCTACCACAGCTGATGACCTCTCCGGGCAGCAGCACCTTGGCCCATGGACAATAACTTTTCCTTCTAAGAACCTTAGCACCTTTCCCTGCCATCCTAAAATGGCCTGAAGAAAGGACATGCTTTGTCACTAAATGAAAAAGACAACTTGCCTTGTGAAACCATTCTGTATAAGTTCTCTTTGAAGTTTCTGGTCTTGAGCAGCATATTCAGAAAGCTCAGATTCCACTGCCGGAGGGAGAATGTTTGGAATAAATTTAGAAAATAGAGTTGGAGCCATCTGAACCCACTCTGTAAGGGAGAAAAAGATGCAACAAGGAAATCATACAGATAAATGGAAAAGAGAAATTTTTCTTTTGCTTAAAGAACAAAAACATATATTAAGCCAAATTTAAAACAGGGGGGAAAAACTACTTCAATCCCATTTTGTTAAAGAAATCCAAAGAAAAATCTCCTTATGGTATGAAACAACTTTTACTTTTTATAGATTTAACAGAATGAATGTAGGGAATTTTTTAATGGATCTTGTTGAAAATTCTAAGTATGAAGAAAACATCAATGGGATTACCAAAGAATTCTGAGTGGAGGGAACTTGGAAAAAAGAGCCTTGCGGGGACTGTCAGTCCTATTAGCCATGAAATAAAACAATATAGTGGTCCAAGAATAGAAAACTAAGACAGTATAATAATAAGCAGACATAAAAAAGGGAAGCAATATAAGAAAAGGAGTAGGAAGGACTGACAATTTAATATATAGGCTGGAGATAACTAATTAGTATATTGAAGATAATCTTTTTTGATCCATCTTAAAAGCACAAAAAATTGAACACATAACAAAGAAAAAATAAGTGGTTATGAAATTATTAAGAAAAATATCAAGATCACCTATATAATAAAAAAGCAAAGAAACCCCAGAAAAATATTTCCACCAGATATAACAAAAATGACTTACTACATAAGTATTTGTACTAATCATAAAACAAGATAAATAAGTAAAAGAGGAATGGATACTTCACACAAAAAAATTAAACAGAATCAAGTAATATTAATACTCAGAAAAATTCAAGCTAGTATAAACATACCCTCCTCATCCTATTTAGTGAACATTAAATATAAATAATGCCCAAGTGTGTTAAGGACAGGATAAAACCAGTATTCCCCTTCCTTGCTGTGGAACTCAATGAGCACCATTATCTCTTTTCCGCTGTTTTAATCTAGCCTTTCCAAAATTCCCCTTTTGTAAGACTTTTTGAGTGTTTATATTAAAAACCATAAACATGTCAATGCTCTTTAAGCCAGTAGGCCCACTTTAAAATTGCAATTTCAGCAAACACTTCTAAATAGGAATGAGTCACATTTGATGCTGCACAGTGCTGGATCAACGGTAAGTACAAACGGGAACTACAACAATATCCAATAGAACAGCTAAAAAGTTCATGACGGCAAATAACCAAGTACTGTAAACGTTACAAGGGCCAAGCTACTCACCCTTGCACAAACACATAGCAAAAGGTTCTCAGTGGGTCTTTCCTACCAACCCAGCTCAAACATGGCTTTAGAATCTTACTGCAGTGCTCTGGGAAACCACTAATTAATAAGTCAGGGTTCCTAGAGACCAAATCCTTCTGCCACTTTATGGAACTTCAGGTAGTCACTAAAGTACTGATCAAGAAACAACAACAAAAAAGTGTGTATAAAAAAGGTAGAGTAAGACTGAGCTTCCAAAGACCAGATGTTAACTTAGCAACAGACTCTCCAAGAATTAGGGCCCAAAAATCTACAGGTAAAAGCATCCCGAGTGATTCAGATGCAGGTGGATGACAAGCAGCACTTATGAAGCCCTGCTGTGCAAGAAACTTTTACATTTAAAATTCAACTTTTAAAATGTTCGAACCTCAATCTGCTACTTGAATACAACTGCCTTAATAAGCCAGGAATATAGCAGATACTGGCAAGACATGTAAATGTCAAAATGTTCAAGAAGATCTCTGAAAATGCCTGTAGCAAAAAGAAGTATGCAGTCAAACTCACCTTCTGAAAAGGACAATTCTCAAGTACAGAATTCTCCTCACAAGCAGTATAAATCCTATTACAAGAACACTAAGCTGTATAAAATAGCATTTAGATAAACATATATCTACAATTTTTTCTACCCATAGTGATTAGTTTTGTTCTGGAACTTTGTTACTCATGATAAAAGCCAGAACTGATAAAGCTACCCACTTGGGAAGCAGAATTTGTCATACTGCACTTGAAAGCCTTCCAACATAAAAGAAGAAAAATATAATCCGTAACCTACACATAAAAACTTCCTAAGCCACTCAACACACTGTAGTAAAATGAAATTCAAAAGGCTAAGAAATTAGAAAAAGAAAAATAATTTACTGGGATACATGCAATAAAATAATTTTGCAACTTTATATAAGCAATTACTTCACACAAGTAATTCCTCTTAAATTGTTTTTTTTTTTTTGTGGTACCAGGGATCGAACTCATAACCTGACGCTTGCTAGGCAGGTGCAGTGCCTAGCAAGTGAGCTATATCCCCGGCCCCCTCTTAAAAATTATAAAGAGAGCTCAAGACCTGATTAAAATTAACAATAGCCATGCATAGTAGCACATGCCTGTAATCCCAGCACTCAGGAGACTGAAGCAAGACTGCCACAAGTTTGAGGCCAGCCTAGACTACATAGTGAGTTCAAGCAGCCTGGACTACACAGTGAGACTCTGTCTCCAAGCAGGCAAGCAAGCAAGCAAGCAAGCAAGCAACAACACATCTGAATCCTCTAGAAGTCATTAATTGGGGCTGGGGATTTAGCTCAGGCACAGCGCCTGCCTGGCAAGCGCGAGGTCATGAGTTCAATTCCCGGTACCAGAAAAAAACGACAAAAAACAAAAATAACAATAGAAGTCATTAATTATTTCAAGTGGCCTGAGAAAGAAGGTATTCTGAACTCAGTCTACCTGATACTAGTATTTCCACTTAACTTCCATTTTAGCAAACTAAATTCTGACATGTCCTTCAAACTAATTCACCAATCAAGCCATCCATTCATTAAAATAAAGTAAACATTAAACATGAATGGAAAACAGTAAGTTAATGTTTGCATGTTCATCATGTTACGAGATGCAGTATTAAGGTCTTTGTATCACATTTCATTTCATTTAATCCTCAAACACAGAAAGGTAATTACCGTCAAAAAGACATCTTTTGCAAAAAAAAAAGAAATCTTTTGCATGTATGACGTAGAACAAGGTTCTACTCTGAGAACTACTACAATCTCTCCTTTGTGGGCATTTTATACCTGACTAGATGACACTCTGACAAGTTGGAGGTTCTTGCTTACGAACAGAGAAATACCTAAAGACACCTGCAAATTTCTTTAAATCTGCAATGTTTTTATTCTAAGACAGATACATTAGCATAATTTATAAACTGTAGCTTTTAATACAATACTTCCTATTCTGCTCTTCTGATAATATATCTTCCCAAAACATCCTTATGAAATGACTAAAACTTTATCAACACTTTTAGATTACTTGCCAGTTAAACAATAGGCCTAAGACGGTCAGAGTTGCCAATGTGTGTGACTGTACATATTTGCAGTATGGAGTAGTGAAGGAGAAACTCCATTAATAACAAAGACAGCTATTAAGATCAAACCCGAGCCTCAATTCTGTCTG
This sequence comes from Chinchilla lanigera, assembly GCF_000276665.1. Taxonomy (NCBI): domain Eukaryota; kingdom Metazoa; phylum Chordata; class Mammalia; order Rodentia; family Chinchillidae; genus Chinchilla; species Chinchilla lanigera. The sequence goes on from NW_004955431.1 coordinate 23,255,110, forward strand.
AAGTGTATTCTATCATTATTTCTTATATTTCATTTTGCCTCAAAGGAGCTATAAAAGTCAAACTAACTGATTTTCACTAGTACAGAAAGAGTTCCAAGTGAGTTGTGAGTTTACATTTCACACTGATCAATATCTACTCAATTTTTTTACTACAGCAAATCTAAATGCCCCTCGGTCTCATGAGACTCATAAAAAAACCACTGCCCTCTTGAATAAGGCTGTAACATACATAAGCAAGCAAGTCCAAGCCCAACAAAAATGACGGCTTTTTACCTGGTCTGAGAGTATACAGGCCTTTCACGATGTTTGCCATAGTTGAAGGTGTGACCTGAAATGGTGTTGACTGGGCTTCTAGAAGTAAAGCTGAAACAGGAAGACAGTGAAAAAGGTGTCAGGGGTCCTGACTGCCAAGATTTCTCTCGCAACTATTATTTCTCTCAAGGACCAAAGGTAAACAAGTATAAGGAAAATCAGCCCAAGAGGACACATCAAGTTTTATAAACTTCAAGATTAAAAAAAGTACAGTAGCTTAATTCAACAAGTAAATACTTAACAATGGTTGGCTGGAACATTAAGCAAAACGAACCAACTCATGGAGGTTCAGAAAAGAAGTAAATTTTTCTAAAAGCAACAGTGTCTGTGGCACTTAGTAATAGTACTAGCGCTGTATCTGGAAACTAGTGGGTGATAGGAGAGGTCTAAAGCCTTGAGCTTCACTCTAAATTCTGTGTTCTCTACCTCCCCACACATGCCACCACGGAAATTACACACAACCAGTACTAATAAACTCTTGTTGTAAGTAGTAGTTTTCTTCTAAAAATCATTTATTACAGAAACAAGAATCAACAATCCCACTAATCAAGAAGTCAATAAATCATACAGTTTTAAAACTAGAGAACTCTAATAATTCCTAGACCAATCTCTCTCTTTAGGAATCATAATGCTAAAGTCTAGAGGGGTTAAGTACCTTCCCGGGTCCTGCGCTCCTCTGCTCGTTCAAGTGATCCTCAGTGCTACAAGCTTCCCCTGCGGCATCTGTCTTTTATTAATTTACTCTAAAAATTAAAACTAAGATTCCATTTTATTTTACAAGCATGTAAGTATCAAAATGACTGTACCATGGGGCTGACAGAGAACTGGCCTCATCTGCAGTGAGAAGGCACTGTCTTCATGCATAAAGGACACTTCATGAATACTAAGGACCAATTATTTTTCAGCAGAGGATGTTCATTTGCCTTGCTGTACTCCTTTAACACATGACCCCTCATTTTCCTGACATACCTCCCATCAAGAGGTGTGATCTGCGTCCCCTCCCTAAGGAATCTAGGCTCTGTGACTGCTTGCCAAAAGGATTCGGAAAAAGTGAATGTTTCTGGGCCTCAGGATTTAAGAAACTAGTGCATCCATTTCTTGTATCTTGTGACTGTCACTCTTGGAGAAAAACAGGTGACGAACCAAAATAACACACCAAGTTAACAGCCACATACGTCAGCCATTTGGAAAGGTCCAGCCCCTCCCTGCTGAGGCTTATCAGCCAGTGCTGAGCACAGGAGGGATAAACTGCCCACAAGACCCTTCACGAGTTAAAGAGCAAAATAAGAGCGGCTGTTAGAAGCCACTGTGCTCCTGGATGACTTGTCACATGGCAATAACCATAGAATACTAACATTTCCAAATGTATTTGAAGCCAAAAGGAAGCCACTGATCAAATTTTAGAAAAAGCCCAGAAATTGAGTGTAGTTATGTGCTTTCAGAGTATGCAGCTGATAGTAAAATGTGTAACTAGAGACACAACATTAATCCTTAATTGCAGTGTTATTCTGTTTAAATTAATTTTAATCTCTCTTTGCCTTAGTTTCTGTGGTAATAACTGTACCTATCCTACAGGTCTAGGAGAATTAAGTAAGTTAATATTGGTAAAGTATCTCAAACAGGCCCTACTACATATAAGCAGTATGTGGGTGTTTTCAAAAATCTTTTTGATGACTACTGATATAACACTGTTAAACGTTTATAGAGTCCCTTGTTCTGGAGCCCAAACCAGTATGACCTGTGGTCACTTTTAGTATCTCTTACTGTAACCCCAATGCCTAGTAACTGTCCAGTAAATATGTCGTAACTTCAGTTGTATCCAATTTATAAAAGCTTAAAGTCGTTTTCAGTTTATTTGGAAAAGGTCTATCTACCTTTAAGTGTCATTTGTATTGAAAACCAGATTATATGATAAATGAAAGAAGTAATTTGTTAATCCTTTTTCTCTCGCCACATCAGTATTTTATTCTGTTTTGAATATTCTCTTCTATATTTGAATATTCTCTTCCCAATAAAATTCACTTCCAAATTACTAACTAGTTTAAAAACACATTTATAAAGAAAATAAGTTTTCTATCTGATGGTAGCATTTCTCCATTGAATTTTTAACAAAGAAGAAAGTACAGTATATTTTGCAATAAAAGCAAAGACAATGTCAGCAACAGGAAATGGCTATAACTAACAGCTACATTATCTCATGAGATAATATTCAAAGATATTTGTAAACATCTGTGTAGCCTTAAAAATATATACGCAAGATTCTGGGTCTCCCAATCCAAAAATGGGCATCTGAGATGAACACACACTTCTCTCATAAATAAGTACAAATGGCAAATAAGTGTATGAAAAAATGTTCAATATCATTAGTCATTCAAGAAATGCAAAGTAATACAACACTGAGATTCCCTCTCACCCCAGAAAGAATAGCTATCATCAAGAAGTCAACCAATAACAAATGCTGGAGAGGTTATAGGAGAAAAGGAGCCCTTCTCTCCACTATTGGTGGGAGGGCAGACTGGTACAACCGCTATGGAAATCCCTGTGGAGAGTCCTCAAAAAAACAAGGATTAGAGGTCCCATTCAACCCAACTATTCCCCTTCTGGGTATTTTTCCAGAAGAACTGACAACATCATGCCACAGCGATACCTGCGCACTAGTGTTTATAGCAGCACAACGTGTCATAGCTAAATCTTGGAAACAACCCAAATGCCCATCAACTGAGGAATGGATAAAACAGATGGGGTATTTTTATACAATGGAGTATTACTCAGCTAAAAAAAGAGCAACTCTAGGCTTTTACAGGTAAGTGGACGCAACTAGAGACCATACTCGTAAGTGAAATAAATCGTTCTCACATATGTAAACATTGCATTGTCTCCCTAGTGTAAGAATCTGAAAGAGAATCAGAAAGGTACAATAGATACTATGAAAGGGAAAGAAACTGCTCAAAGGGAAGGAACAACTGGGATGAGAGAAAGGAGAAAAAAAGAAAAGGAAGGGAAAAAAATATATATGTATATACACAGAATAGCTGGTTAATTGTACTGCTGATTTCTACTGTCTACTGAAAGGAATAGTCAACTGTTAAATTTTTTTCTGACCAATTTTGCATGCTTATATCTGGTAATCTGAACAACTAATCCGAAAACAACGATATGCAATATAACAATCCTTGTTGAATCCTATCATCTTGTTTAGTGAAATTCTGTAACTTTCTAAATTTTTTATTATTTTTTATTCTCTTTAAAATAAAGATTCTGAGTCTCTCTTTTAGATTATGGGATTCCTTGGGAACATAATAATAAAACATGTATTCCCTTCATCTAGACTTTTATCTGAAAACTCTGCTTTTCTAAAATAAACTGGCCCAATGTTTAACAACTCCATCTCTTAATTTACAATAAAAAATGGAAAAAATAGTTAATGATCAAGCTTAGGAAAATTCTTTTGTAAGTTCAGGTAGAGGTTTATTATCATAGCAGCTAATTGTGTTTAACAGGAAAACAACAAAATACATACTGCAAATTCTAGTATGTACCAATTCTTTTTAAATGCTTTGATACGTATATCTATACCTCATAGGATACGAGCTTTTAAACAGTACGGAGACATTAAGCCTGGGGCTTCCTATAGACATATTCTTTTAGGAAAGGCAGCATGAGGTGCCACCCACTGAGAGAGGCCGACAACCTAGGAATGGAGAGAGAAGAAAAACTAACCGGACATTGCCCTGTGTAATCATCTGCAAGGCCATGTTAAATATGTTGTAAGTCCTAATTCACAGAAGAGAGAACACCACAAGAGGCTAAGAAGCTCACCTAACACCTTCTACTCATGAATTCCCCCTTGTGTCTCTCCCTATAAAGGCTTCAACACTTCCTGATACCCAGTTCAGAAAATGTCAACACTGGGGTTTGTATGACAGTGCTGGGGGTGCTTTGCCAGTAGCGGCCTCTCACCTCCACAGTAAGCTGAATTACTGAATTACTTACGCATTAGGCTGTAAATGTGCTTTTCTGCAACATGTTCCGTAAACAGCTTAATAAGGTCATCTTTTAAATCTCTGTTAAGCTTGGTTTCGATGTAAAACTTATTCTGAAAAAGAAAATTTTTTAATGCATGGATTAGAGAAAATGATTAGTTTCATGAATGGAAACACTAAACATCATTTTAGGAAATAACGCATGAAAGTCACTGATTAAAAATACAGACCAGCATCAAACAACAAGTGTCCTAGTACACGTCTTTCTGGCACAAGATTGCAAGAACAAGATTAAGTGCTATGAGCTGTAACTTCACGTTGCTGTAGAGACACTACAGAACCACATTGTGTGACATGCTTTTTAAAAATCTTAATCAGGTAAAATAACAACCATTGATAATTTCCTACCACTTTGTCTGTAATTCAGTAAGTTCGCCTATTACTATGTTATCCTTCTTTTACTCTTTAAAATAAAAAACAAAAACAACAACAACAACAAAAATCTTAGAGGTGGTGGTGCTGAAGTAGAAGGATCTCAAGTTCAAGCTCAAAATAAAAAATGAAACACGGGTCAGGGATAGAGCTCAGTGGGGAGGTACTGGGTTCAATAACCAGGACCAGGGAGAAATATCCTGCATCATCATCTAAACACAACACCAGGAGAAAGACACCCCTCTCATGAGCTACATGAAAAGCAGGCAGTAAACACGCAATGCTGACCCTACCACACATTCCACTTCAGGAATCAGCCTGTCATTCCACTCTTGGTGTTCCACAGAGACCATCTGTGCTTCAGAGGCAGAGAGCAAATATGGCTTAAAGCAGACCGAGAAAAGGCCAGGACTCAGGGGAAAGTTCTCTAGTCATCCTATGAACCACAGGGGATCTATAAGTGGTGGGCAGCAAGATACAGAAAAGAGCACTGATTCAAACACCACTGGAGATTGCGTCTTTCCGTAGTTCTACTGCAGGGCACAACACTTTTCCTTATTTGCTTAAATCACTTTGAATCCAGTTTTCTGCCTGCTGCAGCCGAAGTATCCTGACCAGCATGACTAGCAAGCCAAAAATGATCAAATCTGTTTAGGTATGAATATTAACTCAATGCCTAAAAGCAGAAAACACAGAGATGAATGTTGACAAGTTACTGATTCTCTCATAATAGTTTTTTCTATCTTTAAAATATTTAATTAGATCCAATATGGTTAAAAAACACAAACACACACAAAGGGTATGCAGTGAAGTCTCCCCTTGCAGGTCCTCTGTCCTCTTCCCAGAGGTTCCAGTCTACACTGGGAAAAGCACTGTACATTCTTTCTAAAATGTTCCTTATACATGTGTACTTTTTTTTACTAAAAAAAGACAGCCCTTGCTAAGGAGAAAATACTACACACTATCTATACTTCATCTATCACCCTCAAGTTGCATTCCATACAACTTTTCTCTAAAAGAACAGACATATCATTATTTTTAACTATGTATTTCTCTTTCCCATTTATTAGTCCCAATTGCTTTGCCAGTCTGTCCTATTAAAAATACTGCGTAATTCTTACACGTCTAGTATTTTTACATGCTTATGAGTTTATTTGTATTCCTAGATATAATTCCTCAATCTTTCAAAGAGACTTCCAATTATTATTTCTACCAAAAGTGTGAACTTATTTCCCTTTGGACTCACCAGAACTATTATCAGACCTTTTCAATTTCACTAAAAGTGTTTTTAAAAAGTTGCTTTGTTTGAATTTGCCATTCTTTAATTAGGGTATTGGATATAGTATTGTATTTATATTTCAGTTTAGTATCTATCCATATTCTTTTGTCTATTTTTCAATAGAAAAACAGGTTGTTCATCTTTTTCTAATTAATTCATGAAAACTGATTCTTTATTAAAGAAATAAATTTTTGTCTCATGTTTCACAAAGTTAGTGCTATTTTTCCCCACCTACGTTTTGCTCATGGTATTTTACTACACTAACATTTTTAAACTTTATAGTATCATAGTCTAGTATTTTCCCTCATGACTGGTAGGTCTGGGTCTGACTTAGAAAGACCTTTTCTCATCCCAAGGCTGCCCATTCCTTCTAGTTCCCTAATATTTTATTTTTAAACTTATTCCATTTAGAATTTGTTATAAAGAATACAGCCATTATCAGACTCCTCTACTCTCTAAAATGACTATCAATTGTCTCAACACCAGCTAAGGAACAATTTAAGCCTTCCTTATTGATCTAGAATGTCTTTTTTCTTTATCAAAAATGCCATGTCCTTTCTTCTTCATTAAAATGCCACTTCAGTGTTTTCTGGTTTCCACTGTCTCGATCTATCTATCCCTGAGCCAATGACAAACCTTTTAATTACTGCAACCTTCTCATTCCGTTCAATACTGGTGAGGGACTGTCACCTTTTATCTGTCATTATAGTACCTTTCATAACTACTAGTTTCGTTCTTTTCTCATATGAATTTTATCAAGTGTGCCAAATTTCTTTTCTAAGAAATTGTTTCCCCTAGAAGTAATATATGGTGAAAGTTTATTTTAAATTAATTTTTTAAAAATCAATTATCTAGCTACTTTCATAAATGAAATTTTTAAATCAAAATTTAGAACAAAATTGATTTGACACTTGTCATTTATATACAAGAATACAAGATAAAATAACTTTTATTGCTGAAAGAAAATTCTCTGCATTTATAGCGTTTTTCTCTGCTGGTGTATCGTACTGTCAGCATTTAAGGCTTTAAAGTACAGCTCTTAATGTGCACTTCCACTTCCTACTCTTCTGGAAGTAAGCAGAGTCCCTGAAACAGAAACAGTACGAAATCTTCTCAAGTACTCAGCAACTCAAGCTATTTCACCTGTTTAAGTAACAAGACATTCAACTTTTATAGGACAATGTTAAGTTCTAACATCCTAAATAAGAATACAAAATATCTTTATTTGATCTCTGTGTCCTTCAACAAGAATACTTCTGGTAATTTAAGGTCTTAGACACAATTTATTTTCTAGTTTAATGACACTCTCTTCCTCTCTCTCCCTCTCTCTCTCTCTATACATATATGCCTGTTATTTTTACAAAATATTGAGTTTCAATGTGGTATTTTCACATATGTATATAACATACTGTGATCACATTAATCCTCCCATTACCCTCTCTTGTACCTCCTCCTCCTTGCCCCTCTTCCCTTCTGCTCATCTAATAACTGTCTCTGTTCTTTCATGCCATTTCCTTTCTTAGATTCTACATACCAGGGAAAACATCTGATACTTGTTTTTCTGAGTCCGGCTTATTTCACTTAACATGAAGATCTCCAGTTTCATCTACTTCCCTATAAATGGCACGTTTTCTTCATCTGTTCATCTGTTAATGGGCACCTAGGCTGGTTGCATACTTTGTGCTAGAATAAACACGAACATGTAGGTTTCTCTAGTGTGTTAAATGTAATTCTTTTGGGTATACCCCAAGGAGTGCTATAGCTACACCATAGGCTAGTTCTACTTTCAGTTTTTTGAGAAACCTCCATACTAATTTCCATACTGGCTAAACTAATTTATACTCCCACAACAGTGCAGAAGGTTTGTTTTGCTTATATTATTGCCAGCATTTATTATTATATATTCTTGATGATATCCATTCTGTCTAGGGTAGTGTGGAATCTCAATGTAGTTTTGATTTGCATTTGCCTAATGGCTAAAGATATTCATATACTTACTGGCCATCTGTCAAGTATCTGTTAGTTTCTTCAAATAGTCACACGGACTTTTAGCAAAGATAATGTTGATAAAACTTTTAAAACTTTGTCACCTATTTCTGTGACTACAAAGGACATTTTGCTGATTATGTCCCTAACAGGTTAAGATTTCAAATCATTCTTTCATATACTTTTCCAACAAACAAAAACCAAAGATTAAAAAAATTTTACCTTCTGGGAAGAATAATTTATTTTTGTTTATTTGTTTGTTTTCTGGCACCAGGAATCAAACTCAGAACCTCGCATTTGCCACACAGGTGCTGTGCCACTGAGCTATATCCTCAGCTCTGGACGAAATAACCAATTTTTTCCAATAACCAGAAACCAAGTGACGTGTTCTATATGAAAAACTGTAGTAATTTAAGAACCCCTCACTGAATTTTGCCAGGTGGAAGGTAACCCTGCAGTGTACTTTTCCATGACACAGGTCTCCCAAACGCCACCTAAAATTTTAACAGAGCAACAGTGGCACTAGAGAAGTGGGAATCATTTTTCTCCCGTACTCAATCTAATTTCTTATAAATTAGGTATTCATGTGTTAAAGTCATGATAAATCCAAGATATGATAATTTAATTTAATTTTGTTTCCCTAACCTACCGAGCCAATATGCTCACTGGAAATGTCATTCAAATGGCGGACACAGAAACGAATAACCCAATCATCTACCCTTAACTCCTTTATCCACAAAGAGGCCCCAGGCCCTGTGCTTCAGCTCCCCTTCCATTCATTTTTGATACTGAAAACTTGAAAAAAGTGAAAATAAGGGGCCGGCTAGAATGGAAATGAAGTATTTGCTCAATTGGTGAAAGGTATTTACCTAACATATCCAGTGATAAATAATCTATGAGAGGATTTCACCAAATGATACAACAGGGCTACCTCCAGGCTTCCTGACCCTGAGAATTGATGTGGCTAACCCAGGTGCACTTAATTCTAGTATTATTAATAATATTTTGACTAGTGTCACAATTCACAAAGGTGTTCTAGCAACTAAACCAAAATCAAAGCTATCAATTTTTTTCTAAGACAAATCTTGGTTAAAAAAAAGGTAAAACCAAGTTTCTTCTGCATTATATTGACTGTAAAACTCTGATTAACTTTTGCAATTGTTATCGGTACCTAAAGAATTCTATGTGTAAATATAAATAAGAATTATTAGTTTAAATCAAAATCATAAAGTACAGTAAGATCTTTTGGAACATGACTTCTAAATTAGAGGTAGTTCTGTTTTCTGTTTTTTAATATAAAGTATGTTTTATGAAGAATGATCATTTTTAAGATTGGTATTCTACATACAATAGTGTATATGCTACAGAAGGTAGAATCAACCAAACATCTAGTTGTCTAATCTAAAAAACAAAGAGTTAGAATAATGGCTTCTAGGGGTCCCTCCATTCAGTAAGAACACTAAACATTAAGATTCCACAATTTTATATATTTAAAAGGGGGAGAAAGAAAACTAATCAACAAGTTATAGCCTACAAATTATACTCATAGCATAACTCTACAAATAAAAGAGATCATAAGACTAGAATTAATATTTTAGTGCTTTACTTTTTACAGGATGTCTCATTTGGCACTTACCACATATATTTTTGTTTGCCTTAACTCTCTTCGTTTTAAGGAAATCTTATACAGTAAATCCTCAACTTACAAACAAGTTCCATTCTAGGAAAATGTTGATAAACTGATTACTTCATAATCCCACAAAGTGTGTCTTATACAGTACACCTGTGAAAGTTTTCAACTTGAACGTTTGGAACCCAGGGACTGTATGTTTTTATTTTTCCAGGACCAAGCACAGTGCCTTCCACATGACAGAAATAAAAGCTCATTGTGTGAATGCTGACCATTAATTCAGCAATTGTTACTTACAGAATTTCAAATCAGTAAAAGGGAAAAATAGTTGGCATCAGCTATAAAACACAACCAAAGTTCATTTCTACTTCTAAAAATTACACAAAATACAGTAAAAGAAAAACAGAATACGTTTAACTCTGCATCTTTTTGAAAGTAGGAAACAGCTTGAACTTACCATATATATGAAAAGAGGCACAATGCTCTGCAATGCTCCCATATATTGTCCAAGAGCTATATTAAATCTTTCAATATAGAGATCCGGAGGGCTGGCCTGTGAAAGAGAAGATAAATGTGATCATTTTGGGAAACCAGGTTGAAGTCCTTCCACCATAATCTGAAATGCAAATAGACTTAGAAAGAATAAATTTATACTGAGATTCACAATAAAGAAAAGAAGATGCATTTATACATTTAAGTTAGGACTTCTGTCTTGTTCCAAAGCCTGCTATATAAAGCTGAGCTTTGGTTTAGTCATTTTTAAAATATGTATAGCCTCAACATGTTAATTAAAAGGTTTGTTCTCTTTGTGAGTAAAAGAAATGAAGACAAGAAAAATTGTAAATTATCACTGAATTATGTAGATATCTACAGGAACCAAACTACTGGAGACCAGAATGGGGGAAAGGAGGAATTTAACAAAGTGGAACAGGCACAACATACTTTTAGAGTAGTTAGTTGGATTTTGTGATTACCTTAGGCACAGTAATATTCAGAGTTCTGTGCTAACTGGGTTGTAAAAAGCTTCTGTGGTTCTTCTGTGTAAAAAGCTTCTTTCTAACTATAAATATTAGTTAGAAAGCAGGAACTAAAATGATCCATGTATCTGCAAAGTAGTATGATGTAATCCATGCCTATTTAACTCACTGTTACAAATGCCAAGTCACAAAACCATCTCACTTCCAACTTCATCATGCTACCGAATGAACTGTATGTCCTTTCAAAATTAACAAATGTATTTTGAAGCCCCAGTGCAGCTCTATTTGAGATAAAGAAGTATTTGAGTCTACACAGGGTCCTAAGAATGGAGCCCCAGTCCTATGGGATTAGCGACTTCATACAGAGAAACCTTGAGCTCGCTCACCCCACCCCCAAACATGGCTCAGAGGAAATTTATGTGAAGGCTTCGGTGAGAAGGCTGTCAGTCACAAGCCAGGAGAGCCCTCGCCAGGAACTGAACCGGCTAGCACCTTGATCTTGGCACTGCCAGCCTCTAGGACTGTAAAAAGCAAACTTCTGTTGTTTAAATCACCCAGTCTGCGGTATTTTGCTGTGGCAGCCCAAGCAACACCATGTTTTATACATTCTCTAAAATTTTAATATTAAATCTGAATGACACAGCACATTCGCCTAAGATTACAGCATTAACAAATATCATCCAGGTCTTCCAACTAAGAATTCATTCCTGAGCTAGGGTATTGGCCATAGCTGAAACATCATGCAAACAAAACAGAATCTACACAAAGTCTAACCTGTGGTAGTCTTGTAACTTGACAACCGAATTTTACAAAGTCATAATTTCAAACAAGGATAGTGAAGAAATGTCACACTAAAGGGCTGCTAAATATTAAATTTAAAAATATAAAATTATAAAGCATGGCTAGGGCCAGGAGACACAGCTCAGCAGCACAGTGCCTGCCTGGCAAATACGAGATCATGAGTTTGATTCCTGGTACCAAAAAAAAAAAAAAAAA